>NC_069505.1:481288781-481588781 GCF_027579735.1 Bombina bombina | reverse complement strand
TGGCAGACAGAAGCATATACAAATATGCCATGAAAGAGTGGACTTAAGTGATTGGATGTGCACCAATATTTTTTGTTGTTTTGTAATTATTTTGGTCACTTTGGTAGCACTCCCACAATATGTGTGTTAAGATTAAACAGTCCTTTTGTGGTGTGCTTAACCAAAAAAAAAAAACCTTTGTTGTATCTCCACAATTTAATAAACACATATAAAGTAATAGAAGAACAATTGATAAAAATGCTAGCAATACTTAATATGAACGGACGTCTCCGTTATAATAGGTAAAGGTTGCCACCACATAAAAATGTAAAATTAAAAACTCCACGGGATAAAACCAGTACAATAGTCTCAGTCTCTAGACAGTGTCTAAGTGAATCCACAGTATGAATCCAAATGAAAAATGGATATGCGCTCAAACAAGCTTACCCCCAGGCTGCACACACTCTGTTGTCTCTGCGAGTGAGATCACAGCTGTAGCGGGAGGACGTCACTTATGTGGGCGCTGTCCTCGAAGAGCAATCCGATTGGTCCTTTTTCGGAACAGTAGAAAGAATGCGGCTGCCCTAATTCACAACACAGAGTAACTGCACTTGAGTGCCTTACAGCACGCACGATACTCTTAAGTAGTGTGGTGTGGAATAGGCAGATTGAGGTATAATCAGTCTTTCAGAAGTAAAGGGACAATGATCTTACTGCAAGCCGGATTGTTTGTATCCAAGGTATACCAGACATCCACTTTGTCTTTATGGCTTGTGAAACCAAACTGGCTTTGATAGCGATTATCCCAATTTTGGTTTGCAGACAGTAATCACAATATCAGAGTCCCAAAGTGATAAAGATAAAAAATTGTAGCTCCACCTACACAAGGAATAAGTTCTTTAAGTTGCAACTACATCATTGCGTTTCTCCCTATACAGGGCTTTTTCAAGATAAGTCAGTTGCAACAAGTACACCTTTTTAAAGGTGTTTCCCAATTCTTATTGGTCAAATCTAATTGGTAGCTTTAAGGTGGTATGGTAAAAAATGATGGTAATGGCAACCAATATATTTAAGGCAACCAAATAATTGCTATTTCTCCACATAGAATTTATCATAGTAGTTAAACAGATATAAAAAAAACAAGATAAAAAATATATATAAGATTCTTTAAAATGAAAAAGTATAATTTCATAAAGTGCAATAGTGAAGTCTGTTACAGCCATTAAAAAATTGCATAACCACAAAAAAATTTTTTTAAAATGATCATTTAAAATATAAATTAATAATTTTACAAATAGCGGTCTATTACAAAATAATGATAAAAGTAATAATAAAAATAGGCACGAAATATAAAAACTTTAAAAATTTTAAAAATTAAATTATTTCGTATATTTCTTAATTTATTCTATTTTGGACAGGGAGGGAAGGGGTGGAAGACAGATGATCTCACATCACAACAGCTGCATAATGTGACAAATATAAAATCAGTCAGTATTTTTCAATTTTCTATCAAATAAATATTAATCCAACCGAAATGGGGAAATGTCTAACTCAGAATTTAGGCCAGCAGGAAATAGTGTGTCATATCTATAAATAAATTCAGCCTCTTTTAATTTCAAGAATTTTTCTATGTTGCCACCTCTCCAATTCTGCTTCACTTGTAATATCCCCTAATATTTTAAATATTTCGTTCTGCCACTATGTACTTGTTTAAAGTGCTTACAGAGGTTAGTATCCTCAGAACCCTTCTCAACACACAGGAGATGCTCCCTTATTCTGTCCCTGATCATTCTTTTGGTTTCCCCAAAATATAGCAAGTTACATGTGCAGGTGAGAGCATAGATTAATAGTACATCTAATGCAGTCTTTGATAATAATGTATCCTCCTGCCTTATGAGTAGTGACTGTGCTTCTTTTATCACTGTGCTTACAGGCCTTGCAGGAGTAGCAGGGGAAAAAACCTGATATCCTCTCTCCATGCAATTTGTTTTGCGTGGAACACTGTTTTTTTACTTACATCAAGAGCACTAGGTGCCAGAATAGATTTGACTTTTTTTTTTTTCTAAAAATCAATCTTGGTTTTGGTGGGAGTAATTCCCCCAATATGGGATCTGCTTTAAGTATAGCCCAGTGCTTATTTAAAATCCTTCTCATTATGCCATGGTCTGCACTATATTCCATGACAAAAGGTACATCTATTGCATCTGGATTTTTCTTAGAATTCTTTTGTTTATATGTTAGGAGAGATTTCCTGTCAGTTTCTCTTGTCCTTATCACGGCCTTATTAACAACCTCATCATTATAGCCCCTATCTTTAAATTTTTCAATTAAAATTCCAATTTGGTTCTCAAAGTCTAAAAGTCTGGAACAATTTTTTCTAACCCTCAAGCTTTGGCCCACAGGAATATTATCTTTCCATTGTTGGAGGTGACAACTACTAGCATGTATGAAACTGTTGGAGTCAACCTCCTTAAAGTGGGTTCTTGTCTCCAAGGTGTTATTTATAGCCATAATTTCTAGGTCCAAAAAGACCACTTTCTCTTTACTATAATTAAAAGTAAATTGTAAACCCCTATCATTAGAGTTCATATCCATAAACAATTTTTTTTAGTTCTAATTCCAAAAGAATGATCAGGGACAGAATAAGGGATCATCTCCTGTGTATTGAGAAGGGTTCTGAGGATACTAACCTCTATAAGCACTTTAAACAAGTACATGGTGGCAGAACGAAAGATTTAAAATATTGGGGGATATTACAAGTGAAGCAGAATTGGAGAGGTGGCAACATAGAAAAATTCTTGAAATTAAAAGAGGCTGAATTTATTTATAGATATGACACACTATTTCCTGCTGGCCTAAATTCTGAGTTAGACATTTCCCCATTTCTGTTGGATTAATATTTATTTGATAGAAAATTGAAAAATACTGACTGATTTTATATTTGTCACATTATGCAGCTATTGTGATGTGAGATCATCTGTCTTCCACCCCTTCCCTCCCTGTCCAAAATAGAATAAATTAAGAAATATACGAAATAAATTTTTATATTTCGGGCCTATTTTTATTATTACTTTTATCATTATTTTGTAATAGACCGCTATTTGTAAAATTATTAATTTATATTTTAAATGATAATTTAAAAGAAATAAATTTTGTGGTTATGCAATTTTTTAATGGCTGTAACACACTTCACTATTGCACTTTATGAAATTATACTTTTTCATTTTAAAGAATCCTATATATATATTTTTTATTTTGTTTTTTTTATATCTGTTTAACTATGATAAATTCTATGTGGAGAAATAGCAATTATTTGGTTGCCTTAAATATATTGGTTGCCATTACCACCATTTTTTACGGTACCACCTTAAAGCTACCAATTAGATTTGACCAATAAGAATTGGGAAACACCTTTAAAAAGGTGTACTTGTTGCAACTGACTTATCTTGAAAAAGCCCTGTATAGGGAGAAACGCAATGATGTAGTTGCAACTTAAAGAACTTATTCCTTGTGTAGCTGGAGCTACAATTTTTTATCTTTATCACTTTGGGACTCTGATATTGTGATTACTGTCTGCAAACCAAAATTGGGATAATCTCTATCAAAGCCAGTTTGGTATCACGAGCCATAAAGACAAAGTGGATGTCTGGTATACCTTGGATACAAACAATCCGGCTTGCAGTAAAATCATTGTCCCTTTACTTCTGAAAGACTGATTATACCTCAATCTGCCTATTCCACACCACACTACTTAAGAGTATTGTGCGTGCAGTAAGGCACTCAAGTGCAGTTACACTGTATTGTGAATTAGTGCAGCCGCATTCTTTCTACTGTTCCGAAAAAGGACCAATCGGATTGCTCTTCGAGGACAGCGCCCACATAAGTGACGTCCTCCCGCTACGGCTGTAATCTCACTCGCAGAGACAACAGAGTGTGTGCAGCCTGGGGGCAAGCTTGCCATTTGAGAGCATATCCATTTTTCATTTGGATTCATACTGTGGATTCACTTAGACACTGTCTAGAGACTGAGACTATTGTACTGGTTTTATCCCGTGGAGTTTTTAATTTTACATTTTTATGTGGTGGCAACCTTTACCTATTATAACGGAGACGTCCATTCATATTAAGTATTGCTAGCATTTTTATCAATTGTTCTTCTATTACTTTATATCGGCTAGATTTGGAGTTTTGTCGGTAACGACCCGAAAAACTAACGCCGGCTTTTTTCTGGCCGCACCATAAAAATAACTCTGGTATTGAGAGTCCACATAAAGGCTGCGTTAGGCTCCAAAAAAGGAGCGTAGAGCATTTTTAACGCAGCTTCAACTCTCGATACCAGAGTTGCTTACGGACGCGGCCAGCCTCAAAAACGTGCTCGTGCACGATTCCCCCATAGGAAACAATGGGGCTGTTTGAGCTGAAAAAAAACCAAACACCTGCAAAAAAGCCGCGTTCAGCTCCTAACGCAGCCCCATTGTTTGCTATGCGGTAACCCTTCCTACGTCTGCACTTAACACTCTAACATGTACCCCGAGTCTAAACACCCCTAACCTTACACTTATTAACCCCTAATCTGCCGCCCCCGCTATCGCTGACCCCTGCATATTATTATTAACCCCTAATCTGCCGCTCCGTAAACCGCCGCTACTTACATTATCCTTATGTACCCCTAATCTGCTGCCCTAACATCACCGACCCCTATATTATATTTATTAACCCCTAATCTGCCCCCCACAACGTCGCCTCCACCTGCCTACACTTATTAACCCCTAATCTGCCGACCGGACCTGAGCGCTACTATAATAAAGTTATTAACCCCTAATCCGCCTCACTAACCCTATCATAAATAGTATTAACCCCTAATCTGCCCTCCCTAACTTCGCCGACACCTAACTTCAAACATTAACCCCTAATCTGCCGACTGGAGCTCACCGCTATTCTAATAAATGTATTAACCCCTAAAGCTAAGTCTAACCCTAACACTAACACCCCCCTAAGTTAAATATAATTTAAATCTAACCGAATTAATTAACTCTTATTAAATAAATTATTCCTATTTAAAGCTAAATACTTACCTGTAAAATAAATCCTAATATAGCTACAATATAAATTATAATTATATTATAGCTATTTTAGGATTTAGATTTATTTTACAGGTAACTTTGTATTTATTTTAACCAGGTACAATAGCTATTAAATAGTTAAGAACTATTTAATAGCTAAAATAGTTAAAATAATTACAAATTTACCTGTAAAAGAAATCCTAACCTAAGTTACAATTAAACCTAACACTAGACTATCAATAAATTTATTAAATAAACTACCTACAATTACCTACAATTAACCTAACACTACACTATCAATAAATTAATTAAATACAATTGCACAAATAAATACAATTAAATAAACTAGCTAAAGTACAAAAAATAAAAAAGAACTAAGTTACAAAAAATAAAAAAATATTTACAAACATAAGAAAAATATTACAACAATTTTAAACTAATTACACCTACTCTAAGCCCCCTAATAAAATAACAAAGCCCCCCAAAATAAAAAAATGCCCTACCCTATTCTAAATTACTAAAGTTCAAAGCTCTTTTACCTTACCAGCCCTGAACAGGGCCCTTTGCGGGGCATGCCCCAAGAAATACAGCTCTTTTGCCTGTAAAAAAAAACATACAATACCCAAGCCCCCCAACATTACAACCCACCACCCACATACCCCTAATCTAACCCAAACCCCCCTTAAAAAAACCTAACACTAAGCCCCTGAAGATCATCCTACCTTGTCTTCACCTCACGGGGTATCACACCGATCCGTCCAGAAGAGCTCCTCCGATGTCCTGATCCAAGCCCAAGCGGGGGGCTGAAGAGGTCCATGATCCGGCTGAAGTCTTCATCCAAGCGGGGCAGAAGAGGTCTTCCATCCGATTGAAGTCTTCATCCAAGCGGCATCCATCCGGAGCGAAGCGGCAGCATCCTGAAGACCTCCACCGCGGAACATCCATCCTGGCCGACGACTGAACGACGAATGACAGTTCCTTTAAATGACATCATCCAAGATGGCGTCCCTCGAATTCCGATTGGCTGATAGGATTCTATCAGCCAATCGGAATTAAGGTAGGAATATTCTGATTGGCTGATGGAATCAGCCAATCAGAATCAAGTTCAATCCGATTGGCTGATCCAATCAGCCAATCAGATTGAGCTTGCATTCTATTGGCTGATCGGAACAGCCAATAGAATGCGAGCTCAATCTGATTTGCTGATCGGATCAGCCAATCGGATTGAACTTGATTCTGATTGGCTGATTCCATCAGCCATTCAGAATATTCCTACCTTAATTCAGATTGGCTGATAGAATCCTATCAGTCAATCGGAATTCGAGGGACGCCATCTTGGATGACGTCATTTAAAGGAACCGTCATTCGTCGTTCAGTCGTCGGCCAGGATGGATGTTCCGCGGTGGAGGTCTTCAGGATGCTGCCGCTTCGCTCCGGATGGATGCCGCTTGGATGAAGACTTCAATCGGATGGAAGACCTCTTCTGCCCCGCTTGGATGAAGACTTCAGCCAGATCATGGACCTCTTCAGCCCCCCGCTTGGGCTTGGATCAGGACATCGGAGGAGCTCTTCTGGACGGATCGGTGTGATACCCGGTGAGGTGAAGACAAGGTAGGATGATCTTCAGGGGCTTAGTGTTAGGTTTATTTAAGGGGGGTTTGGGTTAGATTAGGGGTATGTGGGTGGTGGGTTGTAATGTTGGGGGGCTTGGGTATTGTATGTTTTTTTTTTACAGGCAAAAGAGCTGTATTTCTTGGGGCATGCCCCGCAAAGGGCCCTGTTCAGGGCTGGTAAGGTAAAAGAGCTTTGAACTTTAGTAATTTAGAATAGGGTAGGGCATTTTTTTATTTTGGGGGGCTTTGTTATTTTATTAGGGGGCTTAGAGTAGGTGTAATTAGTTTAAAATTGTTGTAATATTTTTCTTATGTTTGTAAATATTTTTTTATTTTTTGTAACTTAGTTCTTTTTTATTTTTTGTACTTTAGCTAGTTTATTTAATTGTATTTATTTGTAGCAATTGTATTTAATTAATTTATTGATAGTGTAGTGTTAGGTTAATTGTAGATAATTGTAGGTAGTTTATTTAATTAATTTATTGATAGTCTAGTGTTAGGTTTAATTGTAACTTAGGTTAGGATTTCTTTTACAGGTAAATTTGTAATTATTTTAACTATTTTAGCTATTAAATAGTTCTTAACTATTTAATAGCTATTGTACCTGGTTAAAATAAATACAAAGTTACCTGTAAAATAAATCTAAATCCTAAAATAGCTATAATATAATTATAATTTATATTGTAGCTATATTAGGATTTATTTTACAGGTAAGTATTTAGCTTTAAATAGGAATAATTTATTTAATAAGACTTCATTAATTTCGTTAGATTTAAATTATATTTTACTTAGGGGGGTGTTAGTGTTAGGGTTAGACTTAGCTTTAGGGGTTAATACATTTATTAGAATAGCGGTGAGCTCCTGTCGGCAGATTAGGGGTTAATAATTGAAGTTAGGTGTCGGCGATGTTAGGGAGGGCAGATTAGGGTTAATACTATTTATTATAGGGTTAGTGAGGCGGATTAGGGGTTAATAACTTTATTATAGTAGCGCTCAGGTCCGGTCGGCAGATTAGTGGTTAATAAGTGTAGGCAGGTGGAGGCGACGTTGAGGGGGGCAGATTAGGGGTTAATAAATATAATATAGGGGTCGGCAGTGTTAGGGGCAGCAGATTAGGGGTACATAAGGATAACGTAGGTGGCGGCGCTTTGCGGTCGGCAGATTAGGGGTTAATAAGTGTAGGTAGGTGGAGGCGACGTTGTGGGGGGCAGGTTAGGGGTTAATAAATATAATACAGGGGTCGGCAGTGTTAGGGGCAGCAGATTAGGGGTACATAAGGATAACGTAGGTGGTGGTCGCCAGATTAGGGGTTAAAAAAAATTATTCGAGTGTCGGCGATGTGGGGGGACCTCGGTTTAGGGGTACATAGGTAGTTTATGGGTGTTAGTGTGCTTTAGAGTACAGTAGTTAAGAGCTTTATAAACCGGCGTTAGCCCAGAAAGCTCTTAACTACTGACTTTTTTCCTGCGGCTGGAGTTTTGTCGTTAGATGTCTAACGCTCACTTCAGAAACGACTCTAAATACCGGAGTTAGAAAGATCCCATTGAAAAGATAGGATACGCAATTGACGTAAGGGGATCTGCGGTATGGAAAAGTCGCGGCTGAAAAGTGAGCGTTAGACCCTATTTTGAGTGACTCCAAATACCGGCGGTAGCCTAAAACCAGCGTTAGGAGCTAACGCCAAACTCCAAATCTAGGTCTATGTGTTTATTAAATTGTGGCATAGCCACTATTAACCTCACTAGTCACTGACTTATTTGTGCTCACTTTTTTCAATGAGCGATTTATTTATTGAATTACACCACATGTATTGATTTGGGGTTTGTAACTCCCCACACCTGATACATATTATCATATTGTTATCAGTAATTTTTTCATTGTATATTTCATTTACGCTTGATCACTTTTAGATGCACTAGTCACTTATTTGGACTGACACAGCCTTATCCACCTTCAGCTACAGCGCTCCTGCTTTTCTATTTTCTGTGTAAAAAATAAACCCACCCAATACACCCTTAAAAAATCCTAACACTAAACCCCGAAGATTCACTTACCGGGAGAAGTCTTCATCCAAGCGGCAAGATGTCCTCAACAAAGCCGGCAGAAGTGGTCCTCCAGACGGTCAGAAGTGGTCCTCCAGACGGGCAGAAGTCTTCATCCAGACGGCATCTTCTATCTTCATCCTTCCGACGCAGAGCGGCTCCATCTTCAAGACATCCGACGTGGAGCATCCTCTTCAAACGACGGCTTCTTCGTAATGAATATCTCTTTAAGTGACGTCATCCAAGATGGCATCCCTTAGATTACAATTGGCTGATAGAATTCTATCAGCCAATCGGAATTAAGGTAGAAAAAATCCTATTGGCTGATGCAATCAGCTAATAGAATTGAACTTCAATCCTATTGGCTGATCCAATCAGCCAATAGGATTGAGCTTGCATTTTATTGGCTGATTGGAACAGGCAATAGAATGCCAGCTCAATCCTATTGGCTGATTGCATCAGCCAATAGGATTTTTTCTACCTTAATTCCGATTGGCTGATAGAATTCTATCAGCCAATCGGAATCTAAGGGATGCCATCTTGGATGACGTCACTTAAAGAGATATTCATTACGAAGAGGTCGTCGTTTGAAGAGGATGCTCCGCGTCGGATGTCTTGAAGATGGACACGCTCCGCGCCGGAAGGAAGAAGATAGAAGATGCCGTCTGGATGAAGACTTCTGCCCGTCTGAAGGACCACTTCTGCCCATCTGGAGGACCACTTCTGCTGGCTTCATTGAGGACATCTTGCCGCTTGGATGAAGACTTCTCCCAGTAAGTGAATCTTCAGGGTTTAGTGTTAAGATTTTTTAAGGGTGTATTGGGTGGGTTTTATTTTTAGGTTAGGGCTTTGGGCAGCAATAGAGCCAAATGCCCTTTTAAGGGCAATGCCCATCCAAATGCCCTTTTCAGGGCAATGGGGAGCTTTGTTTTTTTAGTTAGTATTTTATTTGGGGGTTGGTTGTGTGGGTGGTGGCTTTTACTGTTGGGGGGGTTGTTTGTATTTTTTTGTCAGGTAAAAGAGCTTATTTCTTTGGGGCAATGTCCTGCAAAGGCCCTTTTAAGGGCTATTGGTAGTTTAGTTTAGGGCTAGGCTAGGGTTTTTTTGTATTTTTCAGGGAGCTTTTTTTTTATTTTGATAGGGCTATTAGATTAAGTTAATTAGTTTAAAGATCTGTAATTTGTTTTTTATTTTCTGTAATTTAGTGTTTGTTTTTGTAATTTAGCTAATTTAATTTATTTAATTGTATTTAATGTAGGTAATTTATTTAATTGTAGTGTAGTGTTAGGTGTTAGTGTAACTTAGGTTAGGTTTTATTTTACAGGTAAATTTGTATTTATTTTAGCTAGGTAGTTATTAAATAGGTAATAACTATTTAATAACTATTCTACCTAGTTAAAATAAATACAAACTGGCCTGTAAAATAAAAATAAACCCTAAAATAGCTACAATGTAACTATTAGTTATATTGTAGTTAGCTTAGGGTTTATTTTATAGGTAAGTATTTAGTTTTAAATAGGAATAATGTAGTTAATGATAGTAATTTTATTTAGATTTATTTAAATTATATTTTAATTAGGGGGTATTAGGGTTAGACTTAGGTTTAGGGGTTAATAAATTTAATATAGTGGCGGCAGATTAGGGTTTAATAAGTGTAGGTAGGTTGCAGCGACATTGGGGGAGGCATGTTAGGGGTTAATAAATATAATGTAGGTGTTGGCGATGTTGGGGGCAGCAGATTAGGGGTTAATAGGAATAATGTAGGTGTCGGCGATGTCGGGAGCGGCAGATTAGGGGTTAATAAGTATAAGATTAGGGGTGTTTAGACTCGGGGTTCATGTTATGGTGTTAGGTGTAAACATAAAATGTGTTTCCCCATAGGAATCAATGGGGCTGCGTTACTGAGATTTACGCTGCTTTTTTGCAGGTGTTAGACTTTTTCTCAGCCGGCTCTCCCCATTGATGTCTATGGGGAAATCGTGCACGAGCACGTATAACCAGCTCACCGCTGACTTAAGCAGCGCTGGTATTGAAGTGCGGTATGGAGTACAATTTTGCTCTACGCTCACTTCTTGCCTTTTTAACGCCGGGTTTAGAAAAAACAGGTAAGTGAGCGGTGAGAAGAAACTGCTCGTTAGCACCGCACAGCTCCTAACGCAAAACTCGTAATCTCGCCATATATTGTTTGTTTAATAGAGTACTGATTCATAACCTTTCATCTTTAATTAATGAACTTAATAAGTTGCATTCAGGTAGAGCTAAAAAAAAACACTTATTTTGCATGAACAAATTTGTGCAACAAAAAAATTTAGTTGATTCATTCACGCGGTCATAAGTGTTACTCAAAAATGTGAGGAAGGTTTTTCTATAGAATTCAAATTTACAGTTTTAAACTATTCAATAGGGATCAAGCAATCCTCTTGTCAGTTGACTGGTTCCTGTGTCAGCCAATAAGTATAAGTTTCATTTTTTTTTTTATGACAATCCTGATTCCCCAAAGGAAGTAAGGGGTTAACAGGTTTCTGTAAACAAATTAATAACGTTGTCAAAATTTGGCTGAATCGAACGACTATAGTGAACTAATCTTAGATGAAACTGTCACGAGCTGTATAATTTCTGTCCAGGAAGGGACCCTAAGGTTTGGAAGTGACTAAATGAACACAATCCCAGTACGGAGGGTAGGACCCGGGATGTGACCAAAATAGAGGTACTTGAAGGGAAAGTACAATCAAAGATCAGGGTTCAGGCCAAAGGTCAGCAACGTGCAGCAGAAGTAGGTACCAAATCAGCAAGCAGAGAGATAAACACAGTCCAGGCCAAAGATCAAAAGGAATCCAGACAAATGTAAGCAGAATCTCAATCCGGGAGAGTAGTCAAAAACACAGCAAGGTTGGCAACAGGAATGAACTCAATAATTCTCAGAATAAGCATACCCAGGAATAGATCCTATACACGGGCATAGGATGACTAACAAACTTCCTTTAAATAGCGCAAATAAGCGAGCCAAAGCACAAGGACATGCGCCAATCTGAGAGCATGATTGCCACTGATGAAAAAGTCAAAGTGCGCACAAACACTTGCACCCAAATGCCAGCAGGTGCGCAACGGTGAAAACGTGCACAGGCATGCCTAGTGCTAACAGAAACAGAATTTAGTTTTTTTTTTCAGGCACGTCTTCTCTACAGCTAAAGGAAAGTCAAAAATATATATATTTTTTTTAAATATTTTTTTATTAGATTTTCACAAAATTAGATAAACAGACGAGAATAACCAATAACAGGTATTACAATTTTACCTTAGAAGTTACCGTACATAGTAGACAAGCATCCTGCATGGTTATCATACACCTTTTACATTATATTAAAGGGACACTGAACCCAAATTTTTTCTTTCGTGATTCAGATAGAGCATGACATTTTAAGCAACTTTCTAATTTACTCCTATTATTAATTTTTCTTTATTCTCTTGGTATCTTTATTTGAAAACAAAAGAATCTAAGCTTTTTTATTAGTTCAGACCTCTGGACAGCACTTTTTTATTGATGGATGAATTTATCCACCAATCAGAAAGAACAACTCAGGTTGTTCAGCAAAAATGGGCCGGCATCTAAACTTATATTCTTGCATTTCAAATAAAGATACCAAGAGAATGAAGAAAAATTTATAATAGGATTAAATTAGAAAGTTGCTTAAAATATCATGCTCTATCTGAATCACGAAAGAAAAAATTTGGGTTCAGTGTCCCTTTAAGTGAAAAAAAAAAATACTTGGTCCCATGCTGGAGACCAAGTATCCGAAACCAAATTTTACTAGAAGCAATGTGTTAACAAGAATTAAATCCACATCTGGTTAAAGTTTATCCAATGCTGGGGTAACTCACCCTCAAGTATAAGAGAAATAAATACGGGAGAGTTCCTGAACCTCTCTATAAATTGGTGTTGTAACGGTAATGGCCAAGCAATGATGACATTTTTCCACTTTGCAAAAAAAGCTCTGTAAACTGTGAATCAATAGTTAATTTAGAGTCATGTGATTCAATTGCCATTTGCAGTTTTAATATATTAGACAATTCAATAATAGTGGGAACCTTTGCAGTTTTCAATTCCCTTAATAATGGGTTCCTAACAGCCAAAATGGTAAAGTCTATCAAAAGTTTATCCCCTCTGATTCTACTATCTGAGTCTAGAAAAAAAACCTGTGGCAGAGTAATACTTTATTCTATTTTATTCTCTAGATATTTGTTCAGCCAATAATTAACTTTACTCCAGTATTGCATGATTTTGGGGCATGACCACATACAATGAATAATATCTGCCATTTCTGCTTTACATTTATAGCATCGGCTAGTTTGTTTATTTTTAGAGAATTTATACAACCTATATGGGGTAAAATAATAGTTATTCAACAACTTTATTTGGGATTTCCACCAGCTTATATTAGTAGTGGCATACTCTGATAGCCGAATACTCTTTACAATATCCTGTTCCGATATATTTGGAAAGAGTATTAATATATTAATTTTGGCCAGACTTAATAATCAGGGATTTATACCAAGAAGAGATTGTTTGTCTACCTGCCCTATATAGTTTGACTCCATTAGGGATCTCAGTAGCGCCCCAATCAAGGCCACTTGATCTGATTAATTGATCTGCATAACTCCTTACCTTTGTATCCATTTGGGGGTTTGCAGGAACCCTGCAGCGTGCATTGAGCATTTAAGGGTGCTGGACTTTGGACTGTTTGCTGTAAATAGGCATACAAATTCTTTACCGGAAGAGCATATAAGTAAAAAATATTTTACTCTAGTCAAACTGGATAACACAAAGGGCCAGAGTATCTAAAGATCTCTGCTCAGATGAGACGATCTAAAATGATTTCTTACAAGATTCTAGAAAGACAACTTTTGCTAAGGGTCATTCTCTGCCTTTCTAGATGTGAAGGAGAGACAAGCTCACTGTATGACATGAGAGTCCTATTAAACTTGCACTTTATGCTTTGTATTTTATATTACTTTATACTTTAGATTATATCCTTTACGTTTTATTGCATTTAAACTATTTTGTATTTTAACGCTTTAGATTATGTATACAGCAGTGTATTTAGGCTTGTGATTTTATGGATTCTGATTATGTTTTGAATGTTTCTGTGTAACTTTAACAAATTAGGATCATACTTTTTATATTTTTGTGTTTCTTTTTACTCATTACATTGCATTTTGTATTTTTTTTTCTTTTCAGGTAAAATTAGCGTGACTGTTAAGGAAAGTAAGAGGGACAGGGGGAGTTCCAAGGGTGTGTCTGAAACTCTTTCACAACTTTCATTATATTCTTTATGCATTTTACACCTGTAGATCTCTCTCTTTTATCTCACCAATTGCATTCAGGGGAAGTTTGCAAAAAAATCAAAAAAGTCAATGCAAGTTAAAGGGACACTGAACGCAAATGTTTTCTTTTGTGATTCAGATAGAGCATGCAATTTTAAGCAACTTTCTAATTTACTCCTATTATCATATTTTCTTCGTTCTCTTGTTATCTTTATTTGAAAAAGAAGGCATCTAAGCTTTTTTTGGTTCAGACCCTGGACAGCACTTTTTTATTGGTGGATGAATTTATCCACCATTTAGCAAAGACAACCCAGGTTGTTCACCAAAAATGGGCCGGCATCTATACTTACATTCTTGCATTTCAAATAAAGATACCAAAAAAATGAAGAAAATTTGATAATAGGAGTAAATTAGAGTATGCAATTTTAAGCAACTTTATATCTGAATACCGAAAGAAAAAAATTGGGTTCAGTGTCCCTTTAAATTGTAGTGAAAACATTTGTATTTGCTGCTAACTGAGACTTTATATGAGTGCTAGTTACTCCTCTGTTAACCTCACCGTACAATATTCTATCCCAGAGAGCCGCATTACTGTTTTTGGATGTCTATATGATCATCTCTGGGACTTCCTGGTTTCTGCCCCTATTTCTTCAATGGGGCTTTCCCCTGTGAAGTCTAAACTACAATTTCTTTTGAAGCCAGGACTTTTTTGATAATCGAGCCCAAAGTCTTTAACACTGAGAAATTTGCAGAACATAAGATTCTCTATTAAAAAAGAATGTTCAAGTGATCAAAGCTGTGAAATTTGAAACTGTCAAATACCCTTTAAAACACTTGTGTAAAATTGGTTTCTGATGGACTAAAATTCCAATGTCATATTGTCCCTATGCAAGACATTGGATTTTTTTTAATATGACACAAATGCTTTTTAAAGGGATTATAAGTAGGTCATCATAGGTGTTTCACATTTATTTCAATGACTGAATTTGGAAACACAGGGGCCTAGATTTAGAGTTCGGCGGTAAAAGGGCTGTTAACGCTCCGCGGGCTTTTTTCTGGCCGCACCATAAATTTAACTCTGGTATCGAGAGTTCAAACAAATGCTGCGTTAGGCTCCAAAAAAGGAGCGTAGAGCATTTTTACCGCAAATGCAACTCTTGATACCAGAGTTGCTTACGGACGCGGCCGGCCTCAAAAACGTGCTCGTGCACGATTATCCCATAGGAAACAATGGGGCTGTTTGAGCTGAAAAAAAACCTAACACCTGCAAAAAAGCAGCGTTCAGCTCCTAACGCAGCCCCATTGTTTGCTATGGGGAAACACTTCCTACGTCTGCACCTAACACTCTAACATGTACCCCGAGTCTAAACACCCCTAACCTTACACTTATTAACCCCTAATCTGCCGCCCCCGCTATCGCTGTCCCCTGCATTACACTTTTAACCCCTAATCTGCCGCTCCGTAAACCGCCGCCACCTACGTTATCCCTATGTACCCCTAATCTGCTACCCCTAACATCGCCGACCCCTATGTTATATTTATTAACCCCTAATCTGCCCCCCACAACGTCGCCGACACCTGCCTACACTTATTAACCCCTAATCTGCCGAGCGGACCTGAGCGCTACTATAATAAAGTTATTAAGCCCTAATCCGCCTCACTAACCCTATCATAAATAGTATTAACCCCTAATCTGCCCTCCCTAACATCGCCGACACCTACCTTCAATTATTAACCCCTAATCTGCCGACCGGAGCTCACCGCTATTCTAATAAATGTATTAACCCCTAAAGCTAAGTCTAACCCTAACACTAACACCCCCCTAAGTTAAATATAATTTTTATCTAACGAAATAAATTAACTCTTATTAAATAAATAATTCCTATTTAAAGCTAAATACTTACCTGTAAAATAAATCCTAATATAGCTACAATATAAATTATAATTATATTATACCTATTTTAGGATTAATATTTATTTTACAGGCAACTTTGTAATTATTTTAACCAGGTACAATAGCTATTAAATAGTTAAGAACTATTTAATAGTTACCTAGTTAAAATAATTACAAATTTACCTGTAAAATAAATCCTAACCTAAGATATAATTAAACCTAACACTACCCTATCAATAAAATAATTAAATAAACTACCTACAATTACCTACAATTAACCTAACACTACACTATCAATAAATTAATTAAACACAATTGCTACAAATAAATAACATTAAATAAACTATCTAAAGTACAAAAAATAAAAAAGAACTAAGTTACAGAAAATAATAAAATATTTACAAACATAAGAAAAATATTACAACAATTTTAAACTAATTACACCTACTCTAAGCCCCCTAATAAAATAACAAAGCCCCCCAAAATAAAAAATTCCCTACCCTATTCTAAAATACAAATATTACAAGCTCTTTTACCTTACCAGCCCTGAACAGGGCCCTTTGCGGGGCATGCCCCAAGAATTTCAGCTCTTTTGCCTGTAAAAAAAAACATACAATACCCCCCCCCCAACATTACAACCCACCACCCACATACCCCTAATCTAACCCAAACCCCCCTTAAATTAACCTAACACTACCCCCCTGATGATCTTCCTACCTTGTCTTCACCATGCCAGGTTCACCGATCCGTCCTGGCTCCAAGATCTTCATCCAACCCAAGTGGGGGCTAGACATCCACTGAAGAAGTCCAGAAGAGGGTCCAAAGTCTTCCTCCTATCCGGCAAGAAGAGGACATCCGGACCGGCAAACATCTTCTCCAAGCGGCATCTTCTATCTTCTTCCATCCGATGACGACCGGCTCCATCTTGAAGACCTCCAGCGCGGATCCATCCTCTTCTTCCGACGACTAGACGACGAATGACGGTTCCTTTAAGGGACGTCATCCAAGATGGCGTCCCTCGAATTCCGATTGGCTGATAGGATTCTATCAGCCAATCGGAATTAAGGTAGGAATTTTCTGATTGGCTGATGGAATCAGCCAATCAGAATATAGTTCAATCCGATTGGCTGATCCAATCAGCCAATCAGATTGAGCTCGCATTCTATTGGCTGTTCCGATCAGCCAATAGAATGCGAGCTCAATCTGATTGGCTGATTGGATCAGCCAATCGGATTGAACTATATTCTGATTGGCTGATTCCATCAGCCAATCAGAAAATTCCTACCTTAATTCCGATTGGCTGATAGAATCCTATCAGCCAATCGGAATTCGAGGGACGCCATCTTGGATGACGTCCCTTAAAGGAACCGTCATTCGTCGTCTAGTCGTCGGAAGAAGAGGATGGATCCGCGCTGGAGGTCTTCAAGATGGAGCCGGTCGTCATCGGATGGAAGAAGATAGAAGATGCCGCTTGGAGAAGATGTTTGCCGGTCCGGATGTCCTCTTCTTGCCGGATAGGAGGAAGACTTTGGACCCTCTTCTGGACTTCTTCAGTGGATGTCTAGCCCCCACTTGGGTTGGATGAAGATCTTGGAGCCAGGACGGATCGGTGAACCTGGCATGGTGAAGACAAGGTAGGAAGATCATCAGGGGGGTAGTGTTAGGTTAATTTAAGGGGGGTTTGGGTTAGATTAGGGGTATGTGGGTGGTGGGTTGTAATGTTGGGGGGGGGGTATTGTATGTTTTTTTTTACAGGCAAAAGAGCTGAAATTCTTGGGGCATGCCCCGCAAAGGGCCCTGTTCAGGGCTGGTAAGGTAAAAGAGCTTGTAATATTTGTATTTTAGAATAGGGTAGGGAATTTTTTATTTTGGGGGGCTTTGTTATTTTATTAGGGGGCTTAGAGTAGGTGTAATTAGTTTAAAATTGTTGTAATATTTTTCTTATGTTTGTAAATATTTTATTATTTTCTGTAACTTAGTTCTTTTTTATTTTTTGTACTTTAGATAGTTTATTTAATGTTATTTATTTGTAGCAATTGTGTTTAATTAATTTATTGATAGTGTAGTGTTAGGTTAATTGTAGGTAATTGTAGGTAGTTTATTTAATTATTTTATTGATAGGGTAGTGTTAGGTTTAATTATATCTTAGGTTAGGATTTATTTTACAGGTAAATTTGTAATTATTTTAACTAGGTAACTATTAAATAGTTCTTAACTATTTAATAGCTATTGTACCTGGTTAAAATAATTACAAAGTTGCCTGTAAAATAAATATTAATCCTAAAATAGGTATAATATAATTATAATTTATATTGTAGCTATATTAGGATTTATTTTACAGGTAAGTATTTAGCTTTAAATAGGAATTATTTATTTAATAAGAGTTAATTTATTTCGTTAGATAAAAATTATATTTAACTTAGGGGGGTGTTAGTGTTAGGGTTAGACTTAGCTTTAGGGGTTAATACATTTATTAGAATAGCGGTGAGCTCCGGTCGGCAGATTAGGGGTTAATAATTGAAGGTAGGTGTCGGCGATGTTAGGGAGGGCAGATTAGGGGTTAATACTATTTATGATAGGGTTAGTGAGGCGGATTAGGGCTTAATAACTTTATTATAGTAGCGCTCAGGTCCGCTCGGCAGATTAGGGGTTAATAAGTGTAGGCAGGTGTCGGCGACGTTGTGGGGGGCAGATTAGGGGTTAATAAATATAACATAGGGGTCGGCGATGTTAGGGGTAGCAGATTAGGGGTACATAGGGATAACGTAGGTGGCGGCGATTTGCGGTCGGAAGATTAGGGGTTAATTATTTTAAGTAGCTTGCGGCGACGTTGTGGGGGGCAAGTTAGGGGTTAATAGATATAATACAGGGGTCGGCGGTGTTAGGGGCAGCAGATTAGGGGTACATAAGTATAACGTAGGTGGCGGTCGGCAGATTAGGGGTTAAAAATTTTAATCGAGTGGCGGCGGTGTGGGGGGACCTCGGTTTAGGGGTACATAGGTAGTTTATGGGTGTTAGTGTACTTTAGGGTACAGTAGTTAAGAGCTTTATAAACCGGCGTTAGCCAGAAAGCTCTTAACTCCTGCTATTTTCAGGCGGCTGGAATCTTGTCGTTAGAGCTCTAACGCTCACTGCAGAAACGACTCTAAATACCGGCGTTAGGAAGATCCCATTGAAAAGATAGGCTACGCAAATGGCGTAGGGGGATCTGCGGTATGGAAAAGTCGCGGCTGAAAAGTGAGCGTTAGACCCTTTAATCACTGACTCCAAATACCAGCGGGCGCCCAAAACCAGCGTTAGGAGCCTCTAACGCTGGTTTTGACGGCTACCGCCGAACTCTAAATCTAGGCCTTAGAAAAGCCATGCAAGCCATTAATAACTGGAAATCTTATGATCGGCAATGAGAGATGATTTTGTACAAAATAACTTTTAAATATTTCCATTATAAAGTCTTTGTATGCCACCTAGGGAGTCCTTTTCAGATATCTTTAATCATATACCTACAGTCAGCTTGTTCCTAATGAACCAGTACAAATATCTTTAATTTTATCCTAACAATATATTCTAATAGCATTCAAAACATCTGATAGAAAGGGCAAGAGTCATAGATGCTCATTTTTGCTTCAAAAGAGTCTTGTTATGACTATATCATGCTCAAAATATGTTGAGGTTTACTGCACTTATTTTTACAAGCATTTTGTTAGTGGATGTTTCTGTCACCATCATATATAGTTGTACGTTATGGTAAAGCCAGATTTAAACTTTTATGTAGGGATGGGCGAATGTTTTGCAAAATTCGAAAAATGAAAGGAATTTGAACTTGTTTGTTCCTATCCAATTCTGAATGTTTGTACAATATTCTAACATTCGTTTAATGTAATAGTATTTCTAATGCTTTCTTTATAGGTAATATTCAATTCAAATTTTTCTAATAATTTGATTTGCATTATGTGATATTTGAATTTGAAAAATTTGAATCAATATATTTTTAATAGTATTTCTAATGCTCTCGTTCAATGAAATATTCAAATTATTATTATTGATATATTTGTATCTATTATGTTTCAATTTACTAAATTCCCTACCACAAAAACTATTGAACTTCTGAATAGTATTTGTTAAATCGAATGTTACATTCAAAATTTCGAATGTGGATTATTCAATCTAATTATGAACATTTGAAAACAAAAGTAATATTTGAAAAACAGAAATAACATTCGATTACCGAATTTTAATACGTTTTCATTCTTATCAACATTCGATTGTCCAAAACGAATGTCCACAGGAATATTCGTTCTACCAAACGAATTATACTTTCAGTATATTCGCCCATCCCTACTTTTATGATTCAGAGAGAGCATTAAAGAAATCTTATAATTTTTTCTGTTATCAATTTGTTCTGTCTTTTTATATACACTCTTTCTGAGTCACCAGCTCCTACTGAGCATGTGCAAGAATTTGCAGTGAATACACACATGAGTCTGCAATTGGCTGATGACTGCCACATGATTCTGCGAACAGGAAAATAGAAGCGACATTTGAAATTACTTATAAAAAAAGTTTACTGATAATTTGAATTTCAGAATAAATGCTGATACATTGGGGCCAAATTATCAAGCTCCGAATGGAGCTTGATGCCCCTGTTTCTGCGCGAGCCTTCAGACTTGCCGGAAACAGCAGTTATGAAGCAGCGATCTAAAGACCGCTGCTCCATAACTGGTCCACTGCCTCTGAGGCTGCGGACATCAATCCATCCGATCCTATACGATTGGGTTGATTAACACCCCCTGCTAGCAGCGAATCTGCAGGGGGCGGCATTGCACCAGTAAAAACTGCTGGTGCAATGATAAAAGCCGACAGCGTATGCTGTCAGCATTTATCGATGTGTGGCGGACATGATACGCTACATTGTATCATGTCCGCTCGCATTTTCATAAATCGGCCCCCATTATATGGATTACACCTCCCACCAAATTGGTTCCTACCGGATCCCTCCCCGTCACCTCTCTTCCTCCTCCCCCCCCCCACACACACACACTGGTCACCACCATTTTGGTACTGGCAGATAGTTTTGGTACTTTTTTCCCTCCAAATAATATATATATTTTTATTATTTTTTGTACTGTAGGACCCATCCTCAACCCTCCCACCTCCATGATTCCTAACCCTCCCTCCTCTCACTAGTAGCAACCATATTAGGTATTGGCAGCTGTCTGCCAGTACCCAGTTTATAGAAATTTTATTATTTTTACAATGTATTTATTTATTAATAAAAAAGGCTTTTCTATTTATGTAAGAGTAGACTGTTCTATAGGGGGTTGATTTTTTTTCTAATTTATTTTCTTTTATTTTGAAGACATTTTTAGTGATGCCAGTGCTCTTGACAGTGGTATACATTTTATATGGTGAGCAAGATAGATATAATTAGTGGAGCTGATCTTGCTCTTCGCTGTTACGATGAGGAAAGGGTACAACAAATCTATTTGAATTTTCTCATTTTCTAAGTTACAATGTTGTTTCAGTAAAATATTCCTTCATGTTTTATCACATCTAGTTTTCAAACATAGGGGTACATGGCGGGGGGCGGACATGATTTGATGTAGCATACGCTGTTGGCATTTATCATTGCACAAGCATTTGTGGTGAAATGCTTGTGCAATGCCGTGCCCTGCACATTCGTGGCCAATTGGCCGCTAGCAGGGAGTGTCAATCATCCTGATCATATCAGATCGGGATGATTGCAGTCCGCCACCTCAGACCGCTGCTTCTTAAATCCTGCTTAATAAATTGTCCCCCTAGAATCTATTTCAAAAATCTTATTTTACGTTTATTTTATTTTTTTAATTTTCTTTTACTGTATTTATTTATGTGGTTAAACACAGTACTGGAAGCAAAAAGTGAGAGGTTGTATATCTCATTTGCATATATTACCCAGAGTTCTCTGGTGCATTTTAAAAATGTATATAGAATACTTCTGGGGAAAAGCGAGCAGGGATTCTTGTCTGGATTTTTTAATTGGCTATATGATAATTTTTCTGGCTCTTACTTTTATAAAATGGAAAATTTTAATATCACACTTTTATTTTCACTATAACTATTCAGAGACTAACTTATATACCTTTTTATTGTAAATATATAAATATTAATAATGTTGAATTGGTAAAAAAAAAAAAAAGCAGAAACCAACAAATAACTCAGGTGCTTATGCTTATTATAAGGTATTAAATTCCAGGGGGGCAGCATTTACTCCCCTTCGGAAACACATGATTATTAGTCCCCCATAACTGAAGCTACACATTTTCTCAGAGCACTTAATCTAAACACCAGAACATTACAGGCAAAGCCCCCAGTGATTTTTTAAGCTACTGTCATTTTCCTCCTCCTTTGTTCACGTCCAAGACAAGAACTCTCTGTTCCTTTCATTTTACTTACATTGGCGAGCCAGTATGGCCCTAAGGGTGTTAGTATCAAAATATGTTTTTTTTTCTCTGATGTCGAAATGACAGCACCAGATAAGAAATATTGGAATGTCTAGAGGGGATGAGATAGAAAAGGTCTATTTAGAAAAGTATGACTCTTATTTATTTAAGAAAGAACAAAAATAATCAACTACGCATTACATTAAAGAAAAAAAAATCCCAGGCAAATAATAAATATTCCTGGAAAGGGGAAAGAAATTCTTAATCACTGGGACTAAAAGAAAATATTTTAAAAAACAAAGTTAAATACTATAAATGTCTTGAATGAAAATGTATTAAAGCCAAAATTATTATAAATAAAAAAATGTAGAAACAGATACATTCAAACCATGACTTGGAGCATTTTAAATGCTAAATTTCATACGTAAAAAACAAGGGTATGCACCTAATCCTATATAATAAATGGCCAAGTATGTTTGTCAGATGCAGTCATGCGCAGTAGAGACTGCATGAGGACAAACATACCTGGCCGTTTGGATCCTGACAGCAGAGAGAACAGAGCAAGGCTAAAGCGGCGTGTCGGGGGGCGTGGCCAATGGGAGTGTCATGATGGGGGCATGGCTGGGCATGGCGAGGGGCGTGACCGGACGGGGTGCCGCAATGGGGGCATGGCCAGATGGGCCGTGAGAGAGAGCAAAGGGAGAGCCAGAGAGGGGAAGAGAGAGCAAGAGAGGGGGCGCAAGAACAAACGAAAGAGGGGAGAGAGAGCAAAATAAAGGGGGGAGAGAGAGCAAAAGAAAGGGGGAGAGAGAGCCAAAGAGGGGGGAGAGAGAGAGCAAAAGGGAACCTACAAGGGTAGTGTTCTTGGGAACCATAATAGATTCCCTATCGATGAAAATATTTCTGACAGAGGTCAGAAAATCAAAGATCTTCGATTCATGTCAAGCACTGCAGTCCTCTTCTCGGCCGTCAGTGGCTCAATGTATGGAGGTAATCGGTCTGATGGTGGCTGCCATGGACATCATTCATTTTGCCCGTTTCCACCTCAGGCCTCTGCAGTTATGCATGCTCATACAATGGAACGGGGATTATGCGGATCTGTCTCTGCTATTACATCTGGATCAGGAGACAAGAGATTCTCTTCTTTGGTGTTTGTCACCATCTCTCCCAGGGAACCTGCTTCCGCAGAATCGCCTGGGTGATTGTGACAATGGATGCCAGCCTGTTGGGGTGGAGAGCAGTCTGGGGCTCTCTAAAGGCTCAGGGGACATGGACTCGGAAGGAGTCTGTTCTTTCCATAAACATTCTAGAGCTGAGGGAAATCTTAAATGCTCTTCTGGCCTGGCTTCAGCTTCAGCCCGATTTATCAGGTTCCTGTCGGACAACATAACTTCAGTGGCTTACATCAATCATCAGGGAGGAACTCAGAGTTCCTTGGCCATGATAGAGGTAGCCAAGATTATTCAGTGGGTGGAGACCCACAACTGCTCTCTATCTGCGATCCACATTCCAGGAGTGGACAATTGGGAAGCAGATTTTCTGAGCAGACAGACCTTTCACCCAGGGAAGTGGGAAATCCATCCGGAAGTGTCTTCCACCTTGATTCTCAAATGGGGACAGCCGGAACTGGATCTCATAGCATTTCGTCAGAATTCCAAGCTCCCGAGGTACGGGTCGAGGTTGAGAGATCCTCAGGCGGTATTGATAGATGCTGTCACGGATACCAGACAGCTAAGGCTACCCCCCACCCCCCTACGACCTCACCCCTGTTGTTTCTCAGTGGTTTTGGGCTCCCCAGAGCAACCACAATCTCTGGATGTTTTTGTTTGCATGGTTTTGTGTTCCAAACTTGTTTAGAGAAGAGCTGGTCTATGACCTGGAAAACCCTCCTAGGCTGGCTGGGCTCCTAGAACTCCCAGTCGGCCGCCTCACAACCAACACCCGCCTAACCCCTCTTAGGCTATCCGAGCTCCTGGAACTCCCGGTCGGCCACAGGGCAGCAGGACACCCGCTAAATTTACCCCTGGTCACTCCAGCAACCATGTGCCCCAGAGCTCCGCTCTTTTGGGGATTGGTAGCCCCTAGGGAGGACAAGAGCTGGGGGAATTATCAGAGGGGAGCTCCTTTGGGAACCAGGGGTTTTGGACACCCCTAATCCCATAACTTCAATGGACTGTAACTCCGGTCCCCAGTAACGAATTATTGGACTGTGGCATCTGGGGACCGAGAGCTTTAAAATGACACCCTGGAAGTGCCGCTGCTCTACCGGGATCACCCCAAAACCGCCACCCCTATGTATTGGGATTATGTGGGACTGTGGCTCCCATGGAGGTGCCAGCCTGTTTGGAGGGGCGGGAATGGCGGGAAAATAGTGGGATTGTCCAGGGTCTTATCATGATGAGCTGTCTGTATAAAAGGAGTGTGTGTTTTCAATAAAATCAGTTCTTGTTTCACCTGAATGCTAGTCTGTCTAGTTATTTGGGTGGGCTCCAGCTAAAATCACTTTCCTGGGCTACATAGCAGCCTGTTCCAGGCAGAGAAAGGATCCTCAGGCAGAGCTATCCAGTCTGGGTAGCTGGAGTCTGCCACAGGGTGGGACCCTGGGTACTGATGTTGTCGGCCATCAGGGGTGGCTACAGGCTGTGGTCACTTGCTAGCTACATAGCTGCAGTCGGCAGGGAGGAAGCAAGACCCCTTTGGCAGAGCTACCCAGTCGGGGTAGCCGGGGTATCCATCACAGATGCTCTGGCGGTCCCTTTGAATTTCAGTCTAGCATACCTATTTCCTCCGTTCGCTCTCCTTCCTTAAGTCATTGCTCGAATCAAACAGGAGAGGGCGTCAGTGATCCTCATTGCACCGGCGTGGCCTCGCAGGATCTGGTATGCAGACCTGGTGGAGATGTTGTCTCTTCCACCTTGGAGACTTCCAATGTGGAAGGACATTCTACTTCAAGGGCCCTTCGTCCACCCAAATCTAGTTTTTCTGAAGCTGACTGCTTGGAGATTGAACGCTTAATTTTATCAAAGCGTGGTTTTTCTGAGTTGGTCATTGAGACCATGATTCAGGCTCGTAAGCCTGTGACTAGAAAGATTTACCATAAGATATGGCAGAAATATTTACATTGGTGTGAATCCAGAGGCTACTCTTGGAGTAGAGTTCTAATTCCTAGAATTTTGTCCTTTCTCCAGGAAGGTCTGGAGAAGGGTTTATCTGCGAGTACTTTGAAGGGTCAAATATCTGCTTTGTCTATTTTGTTGCATAAACGTCTGGCAGATGTACCAGACGTGAAATCTTTCTGTCAGGCCTTGGTCAGAATCAGGCCTGTGTTCAAATCTGTTACTCCTCCCTGGAGTCTTAACCTTGTTCTTAAAGTTCTTCAACAGGCTCTGTTTGAGCCTTTGCATTCTTTAGATATTTAGTTATTATCTTGGAAAGTTTTGTTTCTTGTTGCAATTTCTTCTGCCCGCAGAGTCTCAGAACTCTCAGCGTTGCAGTGTGAATCCCCTTACCTTATTTTTCATTCGGATAAGGTAGTTCTGCGTACTAAGTTGGGGTAACTTCCTAAGGTGGTTTCAGACAGGAACATTAATCAAGACTTCTTCTCATAAGGAGCGTCTGTTGCACAACCTGGATGTAGTGCATGCTTTCAAATACTATTTACAAGCGACTAAGGATTTTCGCCAGTCTTCGGCTCTGTGTGTTGTATTCTCTGGGAAACATAAGGGTCAGAAAGCTACGGCTACTTCTCTTTCCTTGTGGCTGAAGAGTATCATTCGCTTGGCCTATGAAACTGCTGGACAGCAGCCTCCTGAGAGAGTCACGGCTCATTCTACTAGGGCTTTTTCCTCTTCCTGGGCATTCAAAAATGAAGCTTCTGTGGAACAGATTTGCAAGGCTGCAACTTGGTCCTCTCTACGCACTTTTTCCAAATTCTATAAATGTGATACCTTTGCCTCGGCTAAGGCTTCTTTTGAAAGGTTCTTCAAGCAGTGGTGCCTTCCATTTAGGTTCCCTGTCTTGTCCCTCCCGTATCATCTGTGTCCTCTAGCTTGGGTATTGATTCCCAATAGTAATTAGATGGTCCGTGGACTCACCGTGTCATTAGAAAGAAAACAAAATTTATGTTTACCTGATAAATTTATTTATTTCTTGACACAGTGAGTCCACGGCCCACCCCGTTTTATTTAGACAGGTCTGTTTTATAAACCTCAGGTACCTCTGCACCTTGTTGCTTCCTTTCTCTCCTTTTACTTGAGTCGAATGACTGGGGTTGGAGGGAAGGGAGGTGATATTTAACAGCTTTGCTGTGGTGCTCTTTGCCGCCTCCTGCTGGCCAGGAGGGATATTCCCAATAGTAATTAGATGATCCGTGGACTCACAGTGTCAAGAAATAAATACATTTATCAGGTAAGCATAAATTTTGTTTTATGCATACATAGACAATCAAAATATAAAATATTAAAAAGTATTCATAATAATTATTTTAAAATATATGTAAAAAAGACATATATTCTGTGGATTATTTAGATTTTTTTACAGTATGTAAAATAAGTTTTAATAATTATTATTAATATTTTTTGATATTTTATATTTAATGTTTCAAGAACATGATATCCAAATGTTGACGCACATGAAAGTGATGCAGCACAGCTGTAAAAAAATTACTAGAGAATGTCACCTGAACATCTCTTTGTAAAAAAGTATTTTACCTCAGTAGCCACTTCCCATCTCATTTTTTGGCCTCTCTAGGAAGAGTGGGACACACACTAAAACATGAGGTATTTAATGTCCTTTCAAAAATACTTTAAACCCCGGGGGTAGGCAAAGTGTATTTTTTTTACTAGAGATGTGCAATCAAGAAATTTTCATTTTAGATAAAATTTTCATTCTGAATATTCAGGGAAATTAATTTCCCCAAATATTCGGTGGCTGCACTATTCAATATTTATTTTGTTTAAAACTAAAACAAATAGTAAATTTTATTTAAACATTTACAATAGTTTTTGTTAAAACAATGTAAATGTTTCAAGTTCACCTATAGCTAAAATACTTACCTTAATGTGCTATGGAGAGCATAGAGTGTGTGCTAAGGTAAGCATTAAAGGAAAAGTTAACTGTCACTCATTGCTATGAAGATTTATATAGTCAATCCAAAATTAGTGTGAGTTTAAGTCATCAATTTTATAGCATCGTTATTAAAAAACATTTTAAAGTACCTTTTACACTGCTCAGTTCTATCTCCGTTACGCCATTTTTTTTGTTTTGTATTGACGAATCATTTGAAATCCATTTTGATTGGTCCCTCACTGGTGTCCCAACAGACTAATTTTATGCCCACCAACCTAAATACGCATGCGTGTCTCAAGAAATTTACAGCCGCAATATATGCGCGTTCATGAGACACGCATGTGCATTCTCTGTTTGGGTTGGATTGGTGATAGACAGGTAACTAAAGAGGGCTGGTAGGGGAGATCATTCTGTAGATGCGCCTGTTGCAATGCTAGAGAGAGCTAACCTTAGAATTAGCAGTTGTAATGTAAGTTATATGAGCATGCTGTGAAGCTCTCTATTCTATTAAAAAAATAAAGCTATATTCTAGCTACCTGTCAGCATTGAAGGCAGACTACCGCTCGCTCCTCCTAAGTCCTAAATGTCCATAGTAACTTTTTTTTTTTTTTTTCAATTTTTATTTATAACCAGCAAATGGTACAGCGGTATGCAACAGATTAAAGACACTCCGTGCAGGGTGCAGTGGAACAATTCAAATCTGATAAGACAGTGTGATACAATAGTATATGACAACATAGGTCTGACAGATACGGTAGTATGCAATGTTTACACTTGTATTGAGAACAACATCAGACTTATATAGGTAGAGCATGTTCTAGTTTATATATTCGCTATTACCATATTGTTGGGGTTTTATTTTTAATCTAACACAATCAGTCTAAACCTAACCTAACTAAAAAATTGTAGCTTCCGTTCCTGACCAATCGGGGGGGTAACCCAATTAAAGGATGTAGTATGTATGATAAAATCGTATGATATTAGATCTTCAGTATAGACATGGTTTGGTTACCCCTTCTTAAAGTACTAACTAACTATAGCAACATCCCTAACTATATTACACAAAACATAAAACACAAATAATCAAACAAACAAACAGGGGGTAGCCGAATCTACCAGAAATTATACTTAACCTGACTAATCATCTGTACACATAGTGTCCTATGCTACATTTATTAAGAAATTTCATTAGATAAAGGGTGGATGAGCACATCTGACCCACGTAATCCAGTGATGTGATCCATTTTGTCAGTGTTGTAAATCTAACTAGTCTCATGCTACTGAATGTGTGTTGGAGATTAGTCATGTGCTGAACTTGATAATTTTATATAGTTTAAGTAGGCTGTTAATCGCTGGTCTAAAGCAGATTACCTCCATGGAAATGGAATGGGACAACTAGATATATTATCTGTATTACAGAATTTAAGAGTTATGTTATGCTAATAACAAGCATGCTCAGAGATGGTTGGATTCTTGGCTAAAGGGGAAGGGATCAGGGGGTCTCAAGTTTTATAACTTTCATCAAATAGATATGTAAAATTAAAACAGCCCCAACAAATAAAATAAAAAAATAAAAAAATGACCCATTATGTATAGTATGGCTGCCGTGATACTGCCTGTCCACAATGACTTAATAAATTCTTGGTACACATATATAAGTAGGATATGGGTAGGCTGCTTAGAGTGGTCAAGTGCGTTTGGTTAGAATTCAAGGCAATAGCTTATATGTATACCGGGGCCTCAGGTTGCAGAACTATTTGATTAATCAAGGTACATATAGTCTTTATAAGTTATGGTGAAAAATTATATGTTCTGACAGGTGCAGTAACATCAATTTTTGTTAAAGTAAAATACAATAAAATGAAATAGAAAAAGAAAAATTCTGCATTCATTATATCTGTGGCAAAGAAGCAGTCAAGGGGATAAAGCCGAACAAGCCTTTGATATCAAGAGCGTGCTGTTCTGTATATAAGGCATTGCTAGCTCTCAGTGACTGAGAATGTAAAATAAATTAGCTCATTCTGTTTCCATGGATGGTGTGCAGCCCGGTGCAAGCTAACTGCTTTAGTGTTATATATATATTGGTTAGAAGAAAGTTATTGCTATCCGTTACACCCATGCCACTGCTTATACAGAGAATATAAAGGAATAAGAGGGAACATATGGGCGCTAATAATCAGTCCAACATACATCCACATTCAGGCAGACTGATAAACAAGCATTGCATGTTGCCTATATGGCAAAAATATTAGACTAAGAGAGTAAATGTCCTTAGGGTTCTTCAGCAATATACACAAGCTGCCCGGTCAATGTCCATGAACCCCAACTATATTGCAAGACTTATAATTTAGCCAATACCCCTAGCCAGACGAGTTCTACATTGTTTCCAACAGAAGTACATCTTATGGGATTGGCAATACGGTGTTCCCTGCAGGTCTGTGTCCTGCTCTTTCTTTACAGTATAACCCGTAGCCTTCCTGAAAGACATGTCCGGTCTGAGGTTGGTGGCGTAGACAGAGAGGTAATCATGCGAGTCTCCACACTCCACGGTACTCACACACTGTGCGCTGAGAAGGACCTCTACTGCTACCGCCAGACTAGATGCGAGCTCCTCCGCTCTGGATCCAAGGGCTGTGTCCTGTGCAGTCATCGGGAAGGAGACGGAATCCATGTTAGACTCCAACCGGTGCAGGTAAATGGGAGTTGTTCCGATCTCCGTAGTTGTAGTTATCTCATCACCCCGTAGGGGAGCTAAGACCATGGGGTCATCTGCATCACTGACATAGGGTGTGATATTGTTTGCCACAGTCCGGAAGGTGGGTACATGGTTCCGCGGTCGGGGTGGTTGTTCCAATGCCTTAATGGTTGTGCAGAGGGCCATACAGGACACAAGGAGTCCATCCAGCCTGGGTAAGAATATGGCCGTAATTTCAGCGAGTAGACCATTGTCATTGCCTGCATCATTAACGATTGTCATACCCATTGTTCAGGGTCAGGGGGGAGGTTGATATGTAATGAAACTATATACAGCGTGGCAGCAGAAAACATGCCACGGCGCCAAACGGGCTTTTCAGCGTTATTCTGCTTCTCTGAGGCCAAGGGGTGGTATACCTTGATCCAGAGGAGTTCCCGGGCACAGAAAATTGCCAAGGGATAATCGGATGGCGAGCTATTTAGCCACTTTTTGCCTGAGGTTGCACAGAGCCTCAAGAGTCTGCAGCCATCTTGGGTCGCCGCCCACCGGAAGTCGTCCATAGTAACTTTTACTTGTTGTCGGTCTCACTCTGACTGTCACCTCAACCGGTCCCCAAGTCAGAAGTCAGTGGTTGGGATTGGAATGCCTTCAATGCCGCTCCTGACGGTGACCCGTTGCGCCTGGCTGTCAGTCATTCCAGTCCCACCCACTGACTACTGACTTGGGGACCGGGTGAGGTGACAGTCAGAGTGAGACCAATAACAAGTACAAGTTACTAAGGACATTTAGGACTTAGGAGGAGTTAGCGGCAATCTGCCTTCAATGCTGACAGGTAGCTAGGATGTAAGTTTAGGAGTGAGCGGCGGTCTTCCTTCCTTTAATGCCTGCAGCTCAAAGTATTGATCGTTTTTCTGCGCATGCACAAAAGAATATGCCTCATGACAACGAGCATGAATGTGCACGTAAGAGCGGGTGGGACCAGTCTTACATGTAAAGGAGAAAAATCAGGAAATGTTCGGGTTGGCGGAGGAAGCACGGCCAAAGGTATGCTATTTAAGATATAAATTACTAATATAGACAAACTATTTTTTTAAGTTAGGGACTGTACATATCTAATGGACCGAAAGCAAATGCACATTTCTAATTTTTACAGCCTTTGAGCTAAGAGTGTTCTTTACATTTTTAAAAGCTTTAAGAAGAAAATTTTGTGACATGAGTATTATAAGTTATTATAAGTAATTCAAATTTCAGTGTTTATAAATAAAATTTATTGGAACACAGCCACTCCTTCACTACATTGCACTGCACTGTTGCTCAGCGCATAACAATAAAAGGTCATAATATTCCCTACTCAAAGGGAAGCAAAGTTCACATGAATTAGAAAGTTTTAAAAAGAATCTCAACACAGCAGAATGTCTTCACAAAAAAAAAAAAATGTAAAGGACACTGCAACCAAAGTAAGTTTCCAAAATTTGTTTAAGGGATTAAATGACCTATTGTCGTGTGAGTAACTTAAACCCAACCTAGAATAAACCATAACTCAAAATAATGACATAACAGTTGGAGTTAAGACTGTATAGGTCATTTATTAAAAGGCTCTCTATTTAAATAACTACAAAAAACATCAAGGCCTTTTCATATAGAAAACATAACATTTTAAATGTATGTATATATTATCTGTATACATCTCTATATATAAATATATAGGGGCGGCAATCGAGTCCTAACCAAACCCATACAAAGCAGGTAGCAGGCCAGGGCAAACTGACACAAAGCAGAGCCCGGCTACAACGCACTACTAGACTGATGGAATTGCTCGAGCTGTTCGGCCCTTTGCAAATAAGGAGGAGCTTACTCAGGCACGCACCTAGGGACGCAGTTCTCCCCACTATGGCTGTCACATCTCTTCGCTTTCTGTCTGTAGCCTGAGCCAAAACTGCCCGCCTACGCTAGGGTGCAACACTACTCTGACCATAGAGACCCTAATTCAGCTAGTCGAACAACATGCTGTAACTAGGGGGGGCTGAATAAATTACAGGCGCTGGCGTTACCCAATACTGTGGGTCGACTAACCCTTTCCGGGGGCCAGATATTCTTAAACTGAGTGCATTCAAATTCTAACTATTGCCGCAAATGGGGTGAGAGGAACAGAGAAGACCTACGATGTCCAGCAGCAGAAAGAGGGCCAGAAACTACTGGAGTTTTCTTTCAAATGTGAGTTAAAACCCCTCCCTAAACTCAGCAACAATGTTGCAAACCCTAACTCCATACACACATTCACTCCACCTCCTAGGGTCCTTAATTGCTTCAGGCTAAAATTCAGCCCTACACTTCCATTCCTGCTTGTTACAGGAGTACCTACATAATATCAATGATGTTGCCTGTTGTCCTGCAAAGTTTTCAATATTTGTCCCTTTACAGAGAAGGTTTGCCAGACCCTGATATAAACAAAAATCAGTTATTAAAGTTTGGGAGCGCTAAAAAAAGCTTAAAGGATGATAAGGAGATTAATAATTTTTTCGTGTATTTATTTGCAATGTATCTAAAAACATATATTAAATCAAAAATACATAAAAACATTAATATGAGCAAGATAATTATTCTTAAGTAGGATAACAGAATATGTAGAAGGAAAATTGTTGTGTAACAATATACTCCAATATGGGACGTCTCCCTTATGTTAAAAATACTTCTGATGGTTAACACTTAGCTTCTCATATATCTTAAACTTTATGCCTTATACTTTACAACATAATAACTTCTTATTTTGATCATTTTCAATGTTGTGTATACCACCTTAATCCACCTTATAAAAACATCTTTAAAATATAGTATCTTTAAAATGATATTTTCGTGACTGATCGTCAAATAAAATGTTCATAAAAATGCTTAGATGTTTAAAAAGTTCTTTGTTACTTATATAACATTAAGCAAAGTTCCAGTATGAAAGTTCATATGTATTCTGTAATCCGATACACTTCCGTTATTTTGTTCTTAGAGGGATATGCAGAAATGTTAATTTGTAACCGTCTAGCACTTCAGTTTTTTTATGCAAGTTGTAACAAGTGTTTTTAGTGCGCTTACCGGGTCTTCTGACACCTGATGTGTCTGGCGATTTTTTTTGTGTTAATCTTACCAGGAAGATTTTTGTGCCTTTTTTCTTTCCAATCTTGTACGATTATCCGTCTTGATAAAGTCAACCGGCGAAACGCGTAGACGTAACCTACCGCAGCTCACATATCCCCTGCAAGATCTCTAACACCATTAGAGTACGGGGGAAGAAGAAAAAAGCTAAAACAAATGGCGTTTGTACACTGAATATCGGAGGAGCTGTTAACACGCCGGAGCGTGTAGCGCAAGTTTATATCTGACCCCAAAGCTTGCTGCCGGAACTGACAGCCAAGGATAACCTGAACAGAAGGAACTGAATCACCGGAGCCACACAGACCAGAACAAGCTCTGGGGAGCCAAGCTTACAGGTAAATCTTGTATCGTACAAGATTGGAAAGAAAAAAGGCACAAAAATCTTCCTGGTAAGATTAACACACAAAAAATCGCCAGACACAGCAGGTGTCAGAAGACCCGGTAAGCGCACTAAAAACACTTGTTACAACTTGCATAAAAAAACTGAAGTGCTAGAAGGTTACAAATTAACATTTCTGCATATCCCTCTAAGAACAAAATAACGGAAGTGTATCGGATTACCGAATACATATGAACTTTCATACTGGAACTTTGCTTAATGTTATATAAGTAACAAAGAACTTTTTAAACATCTAAGCATTTTTATGAACATTTTATTTGACGATCAGTCACGAAAATATCATTTTAAAGATACTATATTTTAAAGATGTTTTTATAAGGTGGATTAAGGTGGTATACACAACATTGAAAATGATCAAAATAAGAAGTTATTATGTTGTAAAGTATAAGGCATAAAGTTTAAGATATATGAGAAGCTAGGTGTTAACCATCAGAAGTATTTTTAACATAAGGGAGACGTCCCATATTGGAGTATATTGTTACACAACAATTTTCCTTCTACATATTCTGTTATCCTACTTAAGAATAATTATCTTGCTCATATTAATGTTTTTATGTATTTTTGATTTAATATATGTTTTTAGATACATTGCAAATAAATACACGAAAAAATTATTAATCTCCTTATCATCCTTTAAGCTTTTTTTAGCGCTCCCAAACTTTAATAACTGATTTTTGTTTGTACTTTAAATTTGTAATCATAGGGAAGATTACCTGTGAGGGAGCTAAAGGATAACAACTTGGCGCTTATCTTAAACTAACCCATACAGACCCTGATATAAACCATGCACAAAAAAAGGCTATGGATTTCTGTAAGTTTAGAATATTTCAGAATGAGCTCTGTATAAAATATTAAGTAACTTGAGGGGTGCTTGAAGCTGTAAAATTCACCCAACTCATCAAACTAGCTCTATACCAGTACCCAGTTTTTTATGTATTTTTTACTCATTTCTATTTATTTATGTATTCATAAAATAATATTTTTCTATTATGTAGCACCCCCCAACCTCCCCCCTCCAAGCAATCACTCTGTAGATACCCTATCTCCCCCCTCATAATATATTTTCTGTAATTTAGTGCATACCTACCTCCTGCTAAAATATTGTGTGCCCATTCCTGCTTGTTACCGGAGTACCTACATAATATCAATGATGTTGCCTGTTGTCCTGCAAAGTTTTCAATATTTGTCCCTTTACAGAGAAGATTTGCCAGACCCTGATATAAACCATGCACAAAAAACGCTTTGGATTTATGTAAGTTTAGAATATTTCAGAACGAGCTCTGTATAAAATATTAAGTAACTTGAGGGGTGCTTGAAGCTGTAAAATTCACCCAACTCATCAAACTAGCTCTATACCAGTGTCATGCATACTCCTTTCTATATTAGCTCTGCCCCTTTAACTGCTTGGAACTACCATAAATACCTGCAATTCACACTCATTCATTGCTTGGTATTGTTTCTCTACTGGGACCAGTCCTGAGCTGCACACCTTTCCTGTAATTCCTGCAGCAACCGCTCACTGAGCTCTGTTCCTGTTACTTCCAAAGCAGAGCTGGGACCTGCTTCGCTTCCGGAATTGCGGCCTCTGTGACGTCACACGCCACTCTCCTGCCGAGACCGGCTGCTTCTAACCGCTTACCGCTGTCTATCCTACTTGCGGTTCCTCTCATAGCCAATCCTGCAAATTAGGAATTCAAGGTACCGGTACTTGGGGATATATCCTTGCTCATATTTACACACTTATATTTCTGCTTCACACACTTGCACTTATACATAAGTTCACGCAGTTATTCCTGAACTCATGTTAAACAAGCATCCTCCATTATTTTTCTGTTTTGTGCACAAACATAAAATGAGCTTGTGTTTATTAACTACTCATGCTAAAGAGGCTTAAGTATCTATTCACACTGCTGTTTAGTCTACTCCTGCATTTTATCAGCAATAGTGTTGTGCAGATGCTTATTATCATTATTTTTGTTTCCTTATTTTCTTCACATATTAACTGCTTCTTGTGTGTGTGCTAGGTTGCCACATATTACTTGTGTGTAATATCCGTGTGACACCCTGCTACACACTTAGCTACACCTATATTATTTATATACCTTTTTGTCAGTAGCTGTGGTCCACTCTAACTCCTGTCTTTTTCTCAGACATTACAACCAGTACCCAGTTTTTTATGTATTTTTTACTCATTTCTATTTATTTATGTATTCTTAAAATAATATTTTTCTATTATGTAGCACCCCTCAACCTCCCCCCTCCAAGCAATCACTCTGTAGATACCCTATCTCCCCTCTCATAATACATTTACTGTAATTTAGTGGATACCTACCGCCTGCTAAAATATTGTGTGCCCATTGGAGCCTGTTCCCTCCCTCCCAACCCCCTCCGGGGATGGGTCGCCCACCCACCTCCTGACCCTCCCACATCACCAACGGCATCATTGCAAGCCGATGCAAACAGTGTCGCTGTTTGCATCGGGGATTTGCTTCATATGGTAACTGGAGTGTTGTCTGCACTTCCTTATCAAAAGAAGACTGATGGCTTCTCCCTCTAGCTGCAGTCTTAGCTATCAGAGCTGACAGTCATGACCGCAGCATGAGGGAGAAGGTTGGACGTAGCTACCAAGTCAAGAGGGTACGCTAGGCAAAGTACACTGTGACCTAGTAGCTACTTACATTAGGCTTAAGGAATTCATATTTAATAATAATGTTTTAAATGTGTATTTACTGTAAATATTTTACATTATAATGTTCTTCACAAAGTAGAAAATGTTCTTTGTATTTTTAAATACAGATGTGGCCAAAAGTATTGGCAGCCTTGCATTTTAAAGTATTGGTCCACATTCATTGTAAGAGAGAAAAACAAAAAAGCCAGACTGTAGTTGACCAAAATGCATGTTGACAAGCCAATTCTGGGAGAATGTCCCTTGGACAGACGGAGCAACAGTAGAGCTTTTGGCAAATCACAACAACTCTATGTTTACAGAAGGAAAAAAGAAGCTTTCAAAGCAAAGACCATCCCTATTGTAAAACATGGAGGAGGCTCAGTGAAGTTTTAGGGTTGCTTTGCTGTCTCTGTCACTCGGTGCCTAATATCTGTGCAGGGCGTGATGAAATCAGAAGACTATCAAGGCATTCTGTTGCGTAACATACTCCCCAGTGTCAGAAAGCTGGGTCTCAGTCGCAGGTCATGGGTCCTCCAGTAGGATAATAACCCAAAACATACCTCAATAAGAATGGATTAGAAGAAAACATTGGACCGTTCCAAAGTAGCCTTCTATTATTCCAGATCTGAATCCCATTGAATATCTGTGGAAAGATCTGAAACTCGCATTTGGGAAAAGGTGCCCATAAAACCTGAAATATATATATATACCTGTATATAATTATATAAATATGTAGGTATAGATATATATTAAAAAAAATAAACATCATTGTTATATATATATATATATATATATATATATATAATTAGAATGTAAAATATTCATAACTACCTTCGGGTTTAGCTCTATAGGTCTAACACAGTGTCTGGGGTCAAATGTGTTAATGTGGTTATCAATTCTGAAGACCTGAAGTTAGCGCACATCGGGGTTCACTCGTGCAAAATTTACTTTAAACTTGTAACATGTGAACTAACCGCTCGTGTTAAAAGTTTTCTTCCAGCGGTGTTTGGGTGCAAACGTAAGTGCTAAATAGAGCACCACTTGTTATCTGGCCCTGTGTTTTTAAGATCAGCGCTTACACCATTCGCTTCCACATACCCAAAATGCAGAATACTTCCCATGTTATATATTGTGTTAAAGCACCAATATTTTGTACACACTTTCTGTGAGCGGCCTTGCTTACCATTATTGCTTTAGGGAATGCGTTCTAGCAAGTTCAGGGTCTGTAGCTAATGCAGGGAATTAACGTACTGAGCGATAATTATATACCCAGATACTATTATAAAAATACTAATAATTGAAGACTATTCTCATCTATAAATAAGAGAAAGATTAATATGTATCTTTATTTCCCACACATCAATTATTTTAGCTCACTGAATTCCTTGTGATTATACAGAACCTGTTAAATTACAAACAATCTGTTTGATCCATTGTACTTAACGACGCATCCAGACTGTTACAGGAAAATCAATGCCAGATACGCGGGTTCTGCACTTTAATCCCTTTTCCTGATAAATCTCAGGAACCTTTAACCCTACAGTATAAGGTAACAGCATTCTGTTTAATGAGGGGGTACAAAAAGATTATGGTGATTATTATATTACATTTATCCAAGAGTTGCATATTATATACTCAAGACAAATGAGATAAAGGTATACCTTTATATTCAAGCATAACCATTTATATTACTTTATTCAGGGCATTTTATACGCTGCCACCCTCCCTGAAAAAATGTCTGTGGAGGATTATGTTTATAGTAATAGAATATTATGCTCATAAAGCGTTAAATAATAGTAAATCAATTATTTACAATATCACAAAAGTAGTACCAAGTGTAAATAAATGTCATGAAAATATAAATACAAAGGGGGAAAAAATAAATATTCCATAATATTTTTGCAACTAAAGTATAAATAAAAAATAATTATATAAAATTCAGGGGTTAAAATAAATATTACGTAATATTTTTGCAATAAACATGTGATCACAATATGACTACAAAATTAATTTAAAAAAAATCAAAGTTATTATAAATATTGCGTAATATTTCTGTGATAAATATAAGAGCATAATATAAATATAAAATTCAGGGGGGGAGGCGGAGCCAGCCGGGCAGGTGAGCGGTCGCACATTCTGTGAGCTCCGACCAAACTTATTTGTTTTTCATCTAGCGCCGCTCACCTCCCACAAAAGTCAGCCTAAGTCCGCTTGCCAATCTCATCCTAGACATCTAGCCTTGGATGTAGCGGGCTACTGCACATCTCTGAGGAGAATGAGGCTTGAGGAGATCGAACAGTGACAGAGTGAAGCCGGCGGCCATCTTGGCTGCAGGGTGAAGTTAATAAGGCCTAAATCTAATCGACCCTGCAAAGAACTGAAAAGCCAATCCGAACAGTTCAAAACGGGTCAGTGTACGTTTCAGCAGCGAACCATTCTACCATGCAAACTGGATCAAGAAGTAGAGGTACTTAGAGAGGGGAGATACTCCTGAACCATTCATTTTTATACACTGTGCAACAGCTTAAAAACGGATCACCCACATATGGTGTATACCTGGCTCAAGGCCCTCACTGGATAATACCTACAGAAGAAAGTGCTAATATTGAGGGGGCTATCGATTTCTATAACGAGCTACGCTGCCTACTTCAAGACCATCACAATGCCCTTGAGGACATGCTGCATGCAGCGTTTTGCCACAGCGGTACACACCCTACTCAGCAGCCAACTCTACCTGTTACTACCCCAGCAGAGTGTGGTGATGGTGGCGCTTTGGGGCCCCAGCACTCGCCACCTACTTCTAACAGTCTATTATTAAATTCATGGCAACGTCTCAGAAGAAATCTATGAGGACCTTTGTTTTAAATTCTTGGAGAAGTCGGGTTACAAACTCCTTGCTGTTTACCAATCTTAATGCCTCATGACATCTCTTGTGTGTACTGGTTACACTTTAAGTGGGATACTGGAGGTTAACTTAAGCTGGACATTGGTTTTAGTTGGTTTGAGAGAACTGGAAAAGGATAAACACAACAACTCTATTATATGTTCTGTTGCTACAATATGGCATGGGTATAAAGGGTATAGATATGCTGAATTCGGTCTACAGCACAAGTTACTGTTTCTCATAAGTACACTATGCATTTATGATTATGCTGAAAAGCTAAATAAATGCCATTGTACTATATTGAAGCAGTGAGCAAGTGTGGTAGCCCCACACGAAACATGTCTGCTCGTTTGTATCTTCACTAGAACCCTTTTATGTACCGCTGGGGCAGTGAGCCCTAATTTGTTTTTATCTGTCTCACTCAATAAAGAAGAACTATATATTTTTAAGGAACAACACCCGTATCCATCATTTTTTGTCACTTTACCTCTTTCTAAGTGATGCCCGGCTTGTTTTTGTATTCCTATACCTATTACATGTGACGTCGTGACGTTGACGTCTGAAGGCCTGAGGCTCCTGGGAAGTGAGCAAAAGGATTACGCAGAGAGGAAGGATCAGTGTTCCGCTGAAGAAACGCTACCCCGAAGACAGCTCTCCTGGAGGCTGGTAAGCGCCACGATGAATGTGGATTGTATTGCTGTACTATATTGAGTTGGTTTGCTACTGTTAACTGTATTGTGCTGCTTTCAAGTATGGAATTCCCATGTCAGTTATTTGTAGCTGTACACATACTGATGCCTTTTGTATGATACTAGCAAGTTAGACACCTTAAAGGTATCTTATTCTCCTTTCTTTCTGGGATAACCCAGCCATATACCCTTAACCAGTATATTTCCCCCTGGAGATTTGTATGTATTGACAAAATCAATCTGCAAGGGTCTGAGCCTTTTTAAGTACTTAGTAATCTCTCTTCCATGTACAACAGGTAAAAAGAGACCTGACAAGGATAAGGTTAAACTATGTAGTTTATCATAGCGCTAGATAGCTGTTAATCTGCTAGTATATAGCCTGCTCTGTTCCTAGTTTAACCCTGCAACTACTTTCTGGTTCCGTATAGTCGCACTGCACATACCATACATAACTATATTTTACTGTATGTGGTTAACTATTCTGTTTACAGATCATAAACTGTGTTTGGTTATCTATATGTTTTTTCTTTTTTTTGGTCATACAACTACTCATGATGACTGATAGATGGGAGTTAAAAATAGACTATAGGGTCCAATCTTGAGCTTTGCAGTGTTGCTTTGCTACTTGGCATGCCGGCTGGCTCTGGATACATTCCTTCCTCCCTCCATCCCTAATGTACTCTGGCAATTCTTGTAATTTCATCCAGAGGCTTACTTTGCGGTTTATCTTGCAAGTACTGCTAAAGCAATTCTATTTTCTTGTATGCAACTCAAGACTTGCGAGTGACCCTTTCTTCTACTTTAGACAATCCCCCCTCTTTTATAACTACGTATTGTAAGGCCCAAAAGTTGTTTGTTTAATTGGGGTTAATCTATCCTCTATTGCCTTGAGTAATCTTAATGCAAGCTAATTCAGCTCCCTGCTATGTTTTTCTTTATGTAAATAGTAAGGCCCAAGAGTGGACTATAATATTTGAGGGAAGATCCGGTCCTTAGTGTCAAAAGTTCTAATGTTGAATAAATTTATAGACCCTACTTTAGTTAACCTGTGAATTTGAAATAAGACCTTTATTATATTTCTATGTATATTGTGCTTGTTTAGTTCTGCATTTAGTCACTTTTCCATGGTCTGTTTAGTCTGCAGAACTAAAGTTAATTCGTCTAGCTACCAAATAAGAGTAAAAATATAATCCCAAAAGTTCCTGAGGTGTGTAATATGCACTATGGTTATAGCATTCAAACCCCTATCTAAGAGATTATTAGAGGCTTTGGCCTGTTTTCAGTTGACCTTAGTAGCTTGTTGCCCAAGATCAAAATGGATTTTAAATTTTCATTCAGCCACTTTATTTGTTCAATTAACACAGGGCACTATCTAGTTACATTTACACATGAGCGGCCAGTGTCAGGGATGTTAGCGTGTGTAATGTCAGGGATGTTAGCGTGTGTAATGTCAGGGATGTTAGCATGTGTAATGCCAGGGATGTTAGCATATGTAGTGTAAGTATGTTAGCATGTGTAGTGTAAGGATGTTAGCGTGTGTAATGTCAGGGATGTTAGCATGTGTAATGCCAGGGATGGTAGCATATGTAGTGTAAGTATGTTAGCATGTGTAGTGTAAGGATGTTAGCATGTGTAATGTCAGGGATGTTAGCATGTGTAATGCCAGGGATGTTAGCATGTGTAGTGTAAGTATGTTAGCATGTGTAGTGTAAGGATGTTAGCATGTGTAGTGTCAGAGATGTTAGCATGTGTAGTGTCAGAGATGTTAGCACGTGTAGTGTAAGGATGTTAGCATGTGTAGTGTAAGGATGTTAGCATGTGTAGTGTAAGGATGTTGGTGTGTATAGAGTCAGGGATGTTAGCGTGTGTAGTGTAAGTATGTTAGCATGTGTAGTGTAAGGATGTTAGCATGTGTAGTGTAAGGATGTTAGCATGTGTAATGTCAGGTATGTTAGCATGTGTAATGCCAGGGATGTTAGCATATGTAGTGTAAGTATGTTAGCATGTGTAGTGTAAGGATGTTAGCATGTGTAGTGTAAAGATGTTGGTGTGTATAGAGTCAGGGATGTTAGCGTGTGTAGTGTCAGGCATGTTAGCATGTGTAGAGTCAGGCATGTTAGCATGTGTAGAGTTATGCATGTTAGCATATTAGATTAGATATAGGTTGTTGATAAGGCTGTCCACAATTAGGCTTATCAATTATGTTAAACATATCAGTGTTTGGCTCGGGTGGTGAAAATGTAACCCATAAAGTCCAGGGTAGGTCTTCTTGAAGAATACTTTTTCAAAGAAAGTGGGAGTCATCGACACATACATTTCTTTTCTAATTATACGGTGAGTCCACAGATCATCATAATTACTGTTGGGAATATCACTCCTGACCAGCAAGAGGAGGCAAAGAGCATCACAGCAAAGATGTTAATTACCACTCCCTTTCCCACAACCCCCAGTCATTCTCTTTGCTTGTATCAGTTTCAAGGAGGGGTAAAGTTAGGTGTCTGATTCTTCAATCAAGAGTTTGTTATTTTTTTAGGCAGAGCAAGTTTGCTCTGGTCTTTTGGGGTTTAGCCATAGTCCATGTCAGTCTCTTCAGTAGAGCAGTGGTGGCTTTTAAGCATTTGGGGAATAATCCCCACTGTGCCTCCCAAGTAGTTTGTGCTGCCCTTCTTTAAAAGCCTGAGTAGGTTTACTCAGTCTCTTTTGTTTAAACAGGTCTATGTGAGGAGTAATTGACACAGAAAGAAGTTGAGACCTCAGTGCTGAAATCACAAAGCTGCTGTATAGATTTAAGGAATCCCTCTATCCTTAAAATACAATTAATACAAAACCAATTTAACTACTAAGTTTGCAGATAGTCTGCAGACTAGTAATTGACACAGCTGCGCTATTCGAAAATAGCTAAATGTGTGCAGTACCAATAAAGGGATAATAACTTGCTAAGTTAAAATTAACTGTTATTTATAAATATCTCTAAAAAAAGTTCATATGAAATAGCAATTTTATAAACATAAATTCATAGCATAAAAACACATGAAACCAAAATGAATCACAATACAACACAATAAATCACAATAAATCCCAATTAACCAAATGCTATAGCAATAAAAGCATAAAAAAACATAAAAAATTACGATAAATGGATCGTTTGTTGAAAGACACTGATACTCCACTGACATGGTGTCTTTCACAGTGTGAGATAAGTCTTTTTGTCTTAAAGTTAATAGAAAAGTCTTTTAGGCAGGATAACAGTGTGAGTTATGTCTCCAAAAGCAAATGAGCTTATGATTCGGTTAGCGTATTGGTTAGTGGTAAAAAGCCATGCAAAGACCAGATGCCAATGTTCCGTCTTCGATGCTGCTTCCAAATCACCGCCAGTCTGTACAACGCCTTCCAAGCAATCACGGAGGGTACTCTGTCAATACGCTAGAGCTCCAGGAGGCTCTCACACTGTCAGAACGTTGCAGCTACGGAAGCCTAAAGTGGACACGGTTGCTGTGAGAGTGGAGTCCGGATTGTTTTGGCTTCAGTTCATCCTCCGGAGGTTAGGTAAGCACCTCAGCAAGGCTTGTTGAGGTGCTTAATAAGGGTTCTTTTTATTATTGGGCATTTTTGGTTAATGTTATTTCTTAAAGGGATAGTAACGTTTTTATTTTGGGGGCATTTTTTCTGCAGTTTTTTTCTGAACTAAATTCATTTTGTTTAATCTTTGTGGAAGATGGACCAAGAGGACTTGCAAGCTGTTACTTGCACTTTATGTTTAGATGCAAATGTGGAGCCACCTATCCCTTTTTGTTCCTCATGTATTTAGAAAACATTGCATTACAGGGATAGGCTTTTTGATTCAGAGCCTTCTTTGTCTAAGGGAGATGTTGTTCAGGAGTCTCCTGTTCAAGCTATTCCGCAGCTTTCTCCCCAATCACCCCATTCCTTATCCTCTCCTCATGCAGTGCCCTGTGTTTCGTCTCAGGTTGGTTTTTCTTTGCAGGATATGGCTACCCATATTGTAAGGCAGATTTCAACTGCAAACTAATTACTAAATTTTGTAGATGTATCACTTAGCAAAATGAGCTATTTCTCTGAATAGATCGTAAATGCTACAGTGAATAGTTTGCTTTAATTTAGTTAAACGTAGCTGTAGTATAAGATAACTTAGCAGCTTCCCATGTGGAGACAAAGTATCAATGCGGAGAAAGAATTTAACACAGCATACACAATATGTTCACAGTCCATATAGAATAATCATGTGCAGATTGTGTTAGTAATTAGCTGTAATGAAGCTGCGTGCAGTCTCGCTGATACTACTTGAGATAACACTGCTGCAGACAGAGATCTGGGAGACAGTGATCAGCAGGAGTCCGACAGCTTCTAAACTATGGTACTGGTGACGTAGCGAAAGTAAGTTCTGTTCAGAGCGAATAGGATTCCCTGTGTAAGGAGGTGTGTCTGATCAGCGTAACGGCAACGGTTTACCGATCTTCCGATATACCAGCCTGTGGTATAATTACTTGTAGTTGTAAGTCTTGGATATTATATTTAGATATAAGACAGCACGTAAGGCTATACAAAGCAAACAGATGGTAATCACAACAACTCCTGTGGCAGTTATGTCAAGTGTTTCTTCCCATAGGTCTGAGGAGGAAGATACTTCTGTGGCGTCTGAGGTTGAAATTTCAGATTCTGACAGTGTAATTCCTTATTCTGATACTTAGGTTGTTACTTTCAGGTTTAAGCTTGAGCACCTCCGTTTGTTACTCAAGGAGGTTTTGGCTACCTTGTATGACTCTGATGCGACAGTCATAGTTACTCCGAAGAAGTCTAGTAAGCTTAATAAGTTTATTGAATTTCCTTCCGCGGTGGAAGTTTTTCCTGTTCCAGATCGTGTTTCAGAGATTATTGCACAGGAATGGGAGAACCCTGGGATTCCTTTTTCTCCTTCTCCAATTTTTAGGAATATGTTTCCTATTGCTGATTCTATCAAGGAATCTTGGCAGACGGTTCCTAAGGTGGAGGGAGCAATTTCCACCTTGGCTAAGAGAACCACTATTCCTATTGAGGATAGTTGTTCTTTCAAGGAACCCATGGATAAGAAGTTGGAGGCGTTGCTTAAAAGGATGTGTATTCACCAGGGGTTTCAATGGCAGCCTGCTGTGTGTATTGCTACCGGCAGCATATTGGTTTGATGCCTTGTCTGAATCTATTCAGCAGGATACTCCTCTTAAGGATATTCAGGATAGAATCAAGGCTCTGAAGTTGGCCAATTCCTTTATTGTGGATGCTTCTTTACATGTCATTAAATTGGGAGCAAAGATTTCTGGCTTTGCTATGATGGCACGCAGGGCCTTATGGTTGAAGTCCTGGTCTGCGGATGTGTCCTCTAAATCTAAGCTTTTGTCCATTCCTTACAAGGGTAAGACCTTGTTTGGGCTGGGTTGGGCTGAGATTATTTCTGATATTACGGGAGGAAAGGGGCATTCTCTCCCTCAGGATAAGAGAAATAAACAGAAGGGTCATAAGAGTAATTTTCGTTCCTTTCGTAACTTTTCTGGTAAGTCTTCCTCTTCCTCCTCCAAGCAGGATCAGGCTAAGCCCTCTTGGGAGTCCAATCAATCCTGGAGTAAGGGTAAGCAATCTAAGATGCCAGTTGCTGACTCAAAGTCAGCATGAAGGGTCTGCCCCTGATCCAGGAGTGGATCTTGTGGGGAGCAGACTTTTCTTTTTCACTCAAGCTTGGGTTCGGGAGGTTCAAGATCCCTGGGCGGTAGATATCGTGTCCCAGGGATACAAACTAGAGTTCAAGACTTTTCCTCCCAGGGGCAGGTTTCTTCTCTCCAGGTTATCTGTAGACCAGATAAAAAGAGAGGCGTTCTTACGTTGTGTTCAGGATCTTTCTGACATGGGAGTGATTGTTCCTGTTCCGGTTCAGGAGCAGATCTGGGATTCTATTCCAATCTGTTCATTGTTCTCAAAAAGGAGGGAACTTTCAGACCTATTCTGGATCTCAAAAGCATAAACAAGTTTCTCAGAGTTCCATCTTTCAAGATGGAAACTATTCGTTCCATCCTTCCTTTGGTTCAAGACGGTCAGTTCATGACAACAGTAGATCTGAAGGATACTTATCTGCATATCCCCATCCACAGGGACCATCACAAGTTTCTGAGATTTGCTTTCCTAGACAGGCATTTTCAGTTTGTGGCCCTCTCAGGGTTTTCTCAAAGGTACTGGGAGCATTGTTGGCGGTGCTCCGACTGAAGGGGGTTGCGGTGGAGCTGTATCTGGATGACATTCTAGTTCAGGTGCCATCTTTTCAACTAGCAAGCTCCCACACTGAGTTGTTGTTGTCTTTTCTGTGCTCCCATGGTTGGAAGGTGAATTTAGAAAAAAGTTCCTTGATTCCAGCTACAAGAGTGGTATTCTTGGGAACCATTATAGATTCTCTGGAGATGAAGATTTTTCTGACAGAAGCAAGAAGGTAAAAAATGTTCAATTCTTGTCTTGCTCTTCAGTCCTCTCCTCGGCCGTCAGTAGCCAAGTGTATGGAGGTTATTGGTCTGATGGTTTCTGTCATGCACATCATTCCATTTGCTCTGTTTCATCTCAGGCCTCTGCAGTTATGCATGCTCAGACAATGGAACGGGGATTTTGCGGATCTGTCTCTGAAGATTGTTCTAGATCAGGCAACAAGAGATTCTCTTCCGTGGTGGTTGTCTCAGGATCTTCTCTCTCAGGGAACCTGTTTCTGGGCAATTGTGACCACGGATCCCAGTCTGCTGGGTTGGGGATTTGTCTGGCGTTCGTTAAGGGCTCAGTGTCTATGGACTCGGGAGGAATCGATTCTTCCTATAAATATCCTAGAGCTGAGGGCAATCTTCAATGCTCTTCTGGCCTGGCCTCAGCTAGCTTCAGCCCAGTTTATCAGGTTTCATTCGGACAACATAATGTCTGTGGCTTACATCAATCATCAGGGAGGAACTCTGAGTTCCTTGGCCATGACAGAGGTAGCCAGGATTATTTAGTGGGCGGAGACTCACAACTGCTGTCTGTCTGCGATCCACATTCCAGGGGTGGGACAATTGGTAAGCGGACTTTCTGAGCAGGCAGACTTTTCATCCGGGGAGTGGGAACTTCATCCGGAGGTGTTTTCTTCCTTGATTCTCAGATGGGGCAGTCGGAGTTAGATCTCATGCATCTCGTCAGAATGCCAAGCTTCCGAGGTACGGATCAAGTTCAAGGGATCCTCAGGCTGTAATGATAGATGCTCTAGCAGTTCCTTGGAAGTTCAGTCTGGCATACATGTTTCCTCCGTTTGCTCTACTTCCTCTGGTCATTAATCGGATTAGACAAGAGAGGGCATCTGTGATTCTCATCGCACCGGCATGGCCTCACAGAATCTGGTTTGCAGATCTGGTGGAGATGTCATCTTTTCCACCTTGGAGTCTTCGATTAAGGAAGGACCTTCTACTTCAGAGGCCCTTCCTAAATCCAAATCTCGTTTCTCTGAAGCTGACTGCTGGGAGATTGAACGCTTGATACTATCCAAGCATGGTTTTTCTGAGTCGGTTATCAAGATTTTGATTCAGGCGCATAAGCCTGTGACTAGAAATATTTATTATAAGATATGGTGTAAATATCTGTATTGGTTTGAATCCAGGGGCTACTCTTGGAGTAGAGTTCGGATTTCTAGGATTTTCTCTTTTCTCTAGGAGGGTCTGGAGAAGGGTATATCTGCTAGTACCCTGAAGGGTCAAATTTCTGCTTTGTCTATTTTGTTGCACAAGCGTCTGGCGGATGTGTCAGATGTTCAGTCTTTTTGTCAGGCCCTGGTTAAAATTTGGCCTATGTTTAAGTTTCCAACTCCTCCTTGCAGTCTTAATTTGGTTCTTATAGTTCTTCAACAGGCTCCTTTTGAGCCCATGCATTCTTTGGATATTAAGTTGTTATCCTGGAAGGTTTTGTTTTTGGTTGCTATCTCTTCGGCTAGAAGAGTTTCGGAGCTTTCAGCATTGCAGTGTTTATCGTCCTTCCTTATTTTTCATTCTGATAAGGTAGTACTACATCCTGCCCTAGGTTTCCTTCCCAAGGTTGTTTCAGATAAAGAAATTGTTGTTCCTTCCTTGTGTCCTAATCCTTCTTCTCATAAGGAGCGTTTGTTGCATAACCTGGATGAGGTTCGTGCCTTGAAATATTATTTGCAGGCAACTTATTCTTTGTTTGTTGTTTTTTCTGGGAAACGTAAGGGTCAGAAAGCTGGACAGCAGCCTCCTGAGAAAATCACGGCTTATTACACGAGGGCTGTTTCATCTTCTTGGGCCTTCAAGAATGGAGCTTCTGTAGATCAGATTTGCAAGGCTGCCACTTGGTCATCTTTGCACACTTTTTCTAAATTTTACAAATTTGATACGTTTGCTTCAGCTGAGGCTTCTTTTGGGAGAAAGGTTCTTCAAGCAGTGGTGCCTTCTGTTTAGGTTTACTGTCTTGTCCCTCCCTTATCATCTGTGTCCTCTGGCTTGGGTATTGGTTCCCAACAGTAATTATGATGATCCGTGGACTCACCATGTCATTAGAAAGAAAACAAAATGTATGCTTACCTGATAAATTTATTTATTTCTTGACACGGTGAGTCCACGGCCCGCCCTGTTTTAGTTTTTTCTCCAGACAGTTTATTTTTCCATAAACCTCAGGCACCTCTGCACCTTATATTACTTCCTTTCTTCTTTCCCTTTGGTCGAATGACTGGGGGTTGTGGGTATGGGAGTGGTATTTAACAGCTTTGCTGTGATGCTCTTTGTCTCCTCCTCCTGGTCAGGAGTGATATTCCCAACAGTAATTATGATGATCTGTGGACTCACCATGTCAAGAAAGAAATATATTTATCAGGTAAGCATACATTTTTTTTTTTTTGTCTAAGCCAGTTGCAAGCCATGTTTCATCTGAATCGCCATACATGACATATGGTGACTGCTGTGGGCGGTCTGTAAGATATTGTGTTGAGCTTTTGTTGCCCATGAGGAATAACTATATATTCAAGGGAGGAAGCAGGCAGAGGGAAGCAATCACATTATGATCTGTGCATTCAATAGCAAGTGCCAGTAGCAATCTGTTTTAGAACAGGTGAGTGTGCATGGGCTACAAAAGGCTGCACGCCATTATACAGTAATCTGTGTAAAATGCAAAAAATGAAAATTAAGTTAATAGTGTACAGGGTAGTTTATTTGCAAACTGTATCCCGCACTGCTGACATTACAAGGGGTGACCTTTGACAGATGTATAGAGATGTACCTACTGTACAAACTGTGTGCAAATACTTATCAGACTGAGGACAGTGTCCTGGCAGACTATGTTCTTGCCTCAATACAGGCTCCTGTAGTACCTGGAAAACATAATCATATTTGGTCATATCCAATTGCATGACTAGGCAAGCGTGCTTGAGAGAGTTAAGGACATGTTAAGCATATTGGTTGTCTGGCCTTTTTATTTGTGGGGAATGTAGTCCCTTTCATAGCTTCTTTTATCTGAAGTCCTTGTTACATTGCAACATTAAAGGGAAATAATATAATACTCATATGCTAAATCACTTGAAACTGATGCAGTATAACTGTAAAAAGCTGACACGAAAATATCACTTGAGCTTCTTTATGTAAAAAAGGAAGATCTTTTACCACACAATTTTCTCAGCTCACCAGAGTAAGTGCTGTGTAAAACGTTATACTCAACTGCTGCCCAGTTGCAGGTAAAAAAAATGAAGAAATGAACAGCAGCCAATCAGCTTCAACAGTGCTGAGGTCATGAACTCTTTTACTGTGATCTCATGAGATTTCACTTAACTTTCATGAGATTTCATAGTAAACTTCCTTAAACTGAATAGGGAAATAAGATGAGAGTGCACAAGGCTCAACCCCTTAGCTGTCCCGGGACAGACATACTGATTTGCTGCTTAGAAGTCCTTTACAATGGGATGTGGCTACTGAGGAATTTTTGAGGTAAAATATCTTTCTTTTTTACATAAAGATGTTCAGGTGATATTTTCTAGTCGGCTTTTTACAGCTATGCTGCATCACTCTCAAGTGTTTCAACATTTGAGTATCATGGCCCTTTAACTGTGAATTAATCTATGTGTTCTTTGTAAGAGATTGACATTTCAGAGATTTCTCTATTTCTGTGGACTTTTTATCAGTAAAACATTAGGGAAACATAAGTATCAAAGGTTGACATGTTCATTTCTGTTATTCTTGTCACATTACAACACTGACTGTGGTTTTTCTGTGTGTTCGTTGTATGTACTCACAAGTTCTTGTGGAAACAAGTCTTGGTGGTTTCCTCCTGCCATTATTTTTTTTGCTAAGCATGAAAGTTTGACATATGTACTTCTATTAGTCTTCTCACTCTGCTTGATTAATGGTACGTTATACTCCAAATGTTTTTCAGGGCCTTATATTCAGGACCACACCAGAAAGAAATTGTGCCAAATCTTTGGGATTTTTTTAGACCTTGTATTGTAATGTAGGATTTCCTGTTTCCCAGTTTAAGGAACTTAAAAAAAAAGACAAAATATGTGTTTCTAAAAATGTTTTTATGGTCCTCGCTGTACCAAAGAGAGCTCTAGAATATCTAGCCTAAGCGGCAATGTTTTGAATACTGCAATATGCTGCAAGTAAAACCTATATTGGTCAACATAAATTACCTTAATGCTGTGTATGTGAGGTTTTGTGGATCATACCAACCTTCTCTTCTGTTCTTCCATTCTGCATGTAGGCCCCAAAACAACAGAGAGAATATGGATTATCCACTGCACATTGTATTTCTGCACCTTCAAAGGTAAGATCTGCATATATCTATATTAGTTTGACATGTAATGTTAAAGGACTATTTCAACAACTTATAAAATGTGTCATTATTGCAAGTGAAACCTTATTGCAATCCACATTCATTATTTATTTTGCTGCCTTTTGCTATAAAATACATCTAAAATATGTGATTGTTTCACTTTCTCCCAGGGAGGTTTGGGTTAATACTTTTAGGCAATTTATGTGAGCTTTTGTTTACTTCACCCTCCCCCCCTAAGATTCCCAGCAGTCACATGTTTACAAAGGGTGGATTATCAGTTTTGCATCAACAATCATGATAGGAGAATCATTTTTTTTTTTTTTTTTGCAATAGTAACTAAGTTGAATCAGTGCTAAACCACCTTAAGGGAATAGGTTAGGACAGGCTTCCACATATATCTGAATACTAGTTTGTGATTGGTTAGCAGGAGTTCTTTTTTTTCTGTTTGTGATTGGTTAGCAGGAGTTCCTTTGTTCTGTTTGTGATTGGTTAACAAGGGTTCTTTTGTTCTGGGGGGACAGGGAAATCGGTGAAAAGAATAAACATAAAACAATATACTCATTTGACAAAATAAAGCTGCAGTTTCCATTGCCAAATTATTCTCAGATATGAAGGTTCGAAATCATTTAGTTTAGTGTCTTTTAAGACTGTTTATAGCCTTGTCAATGGAGAGTAGTTAAGGGAGTTCCTGTGGTGCTTGGAACTGCAAACAGGTGAGATGGAGAATGTAGTATACATTTGCATATTTGTGATGAAGTCACAAGACGTCTATTCATCAATAAGTTCTTATTTTTTAGACTTGTGTGCCTTGTCTGTGTCATGTCCCTTACGTGTGTGTTGTTTTGTGTACATGAGTGCCTTGCGTGGGTTAGGTATTTGTGTTAAATGTTGTGTGTATAAGTGAAATGTTAGTGATAATGCTTACCCTGACTTTGGACCATATACTATTTTTTTAATGTGCCTTGTTTTCAGATGTTTCAAAAACAATCTTATATTGTTCTAATATGCCCTTAATTAAATCTTTGTTTTTCTTATCAGAAAACCTGTGTCCCCTTTCAAAGAGTTTTCATTTTTTGTTTGATTTGTGCAGTTCTTGGCAGGGGAGGGGCAAAACCAATCTAAATTGAGAAATGCAATGTGAAAAACGCATATTTTACATTCTTCACATAGAAAATAATGTACTTTTTATTATTAAATATACATTTCTATATAAATCTGATACTTTTCATGTAAAATACATATTTATACCTATATATCTATAGGAATTTATATATAGGTAAATACAGATATATAGAAATATATTATTTTAATAATAAAAATTAAATTTTCCTGTAAGTGAAGAACATTTGAATGTAAAATATGTACTGTAAATATACAATAAAACACATACATACATATGTACACACACACACACACACACATATATATATATATATATATATATATATATATATATATATATATATATATATACATATATATATATATATATACAGGGAGTGCAGAATTATTAGGCAAGTTGTATTTTTGAGGATTAATTTTATTATTGAACAACAACCATGTTCTCAATGAACCCAAAAAACTCATTAATATCAAAGCTGAATAGTTTTGGAAGTAGTTTTTAGTTTGTTTTTAGTTATAGCTATTTTAGGGGGATATCTGTGTGTGCAGGTGACTATTACTGTGCATAATTATTAGGCAACTTAACAAAAAACAAATATATACCCATTTCAATTATTTATTTTTACCAGTGAAACCAATATAACATCTCAACATTCAAAAATATACATTTCTGACATTCAAAAACAAAACAAAAACAAATCAGTGACCAATATAGCCACCTTTCTTTGCAAGGACACTCAAAAGCCTGCCATCCATGGATTCTGTCAGTGTTTTGATCTGTTCACCATCAACATTGTGTGCAGCAGCAACCACAGCCTCCCAGACACTGTTCAGAGAGGTGTACTGTTTTCCCTCCTTGTAAATCTCACATTTGATGATGGACCACAGGTTCTCAATGGGGTTCAGATCAGGTGAACAAGGAGGCCATGTCATTAGATTTTCTTCTTTTATACCCTTTCTTGCCAGCCACGCTGTGGAGTACTTGGACGCGTGTGATGGAGCATTGTCCTGCATGAAAATCATGTTTTTCTTGAAGGATGCAGACTTCTTCCTGTACCACTGCTTGAAGAAGGTGTCTTCCAGAAACTGGCAGTAGGACTGGGAGTTGAGCTTGACTCCATCCTCAACCCAAAAAGGCCCCACAAGCTCATCTTTGATGATACCAGCCCAAACCAGTACTCCACCTCCACCTTGCTGGCGTCTGAGTCGGACTGGAGCTCTCTGCCCTTTACCAATCCAGCCACGGGCCCATCCATCTGGCCCATCAAGACTCACTCTCATTTCATCAGTCCATAAAACCTTAGAAAAATCATTCTTGAGATATTTCTTGGCCCAGTCTTGACGTTTCAGCTTGTGTGTCTTGTTCAGTGGTGGTCGTCTTTCAGTCTTTCTTACCTTGGCCATGTCTCTGAGTATTGCACACCTTGTGCTTTTGGGCACTCCAGTGATGTTGCAGCTCTAAAATATGGCCAAACTGGTGGCAAGTGGCATCTTGGCAGCTGCACGCTTGACTTTTCTCAGTTCATGGGCAGTTATTTTGCGCCTTGGTTTTTCCACACGCTTCTTGCGACCCTGTTGACTATTTTGAATGAAACGCTTGATTGTTCGATGATCACGCTTCAGAAGCTTTGCAATTTTAAGAGTGCTGCATCCCTCTGCAAGATATCTCACTATTTTTGACTTTTCTGAGCCTGTCAAGTCCTTCTTTTGACCCATTTTGCCAAAGGAAAGGAAGTTGCCTAATAATTATGCACACCTGATATAGGGTGTTGATGTCATTAGACCACACCCCTTCTCATTACAGAGATGCACATCACCTAATATGCTTAATTGGTAGTAGGCTTTCGAGCCTATACAGCTTGGAATAAGACAACATGCATAAAGAGGATGATGTGGTCAAAATACTCATTTGCCTAATAATTCTGCACTCCCTGTATATATATATATATATAGTAACAAAGGAGAGCACTCTCACTCAGCACAAAAACTGCCAGGGTGCTAGTGTAATAAATTTAACTGAACAAAAAGACTGGCACTCTCTGGTCTTTCCATGAAAACTTTTTACTGTGAAAGTAGTGACCTTTCGGGGACAGAGGTCGGAGGAAGAGGATACTCTGTCCTCGACACGTCACTACTTTCACAGTAAAAGATTTTTCATGGAAAGACCAGAGAGTGCCAGTCTTTTGTTCAGTTTTATATATATATATATATATATATATATATATGAATATATATAAATATATATATACACACATAATTAGACATGTGTATTTTTTATCAGACATTTTTGTTATATATGTAACTGTATTATTACTTGTATTTTTTTATGTGTTTTGTGCAAATTGTTTGTGTTGCATAACAGTCAACCAGAGCGCTGAAGTCACGATAACCCAACTTGTGTTTAAATTCAGTTGCACTTAAGTGAACGCGTTTACTTTCAACTCGTAAAATGCGTCCTACTTTGGACGTGTGCAAAGAGCCGTGATAAACCCCTTATCGCTCGGGCACAACAGTTAGCACGCTAGTCATAATATATTGCTAAACACACAATGAAAGGATACCATATAATGGTGACTGAAATGTAGTGTAGTAACTATGGCATTAAAGGGATATTGAACCCAATTTTTTTCTTTCATGATTCAGATAGAGCAGCAATTTTAAAGGGACACTGAACCCAAATTTTTTCTTTTGTAATTCAGAAAGAGCATGCAATTTTAAGCAACTTTCTAATTTACTCCTATTTTCAATTTTTCTTCGTTCTCTTGTTATCATTATTTGAAAAAGAAGGCATCTAAGCTTTTTTTTGGTTTCAGTACTCTGGACAGTACTTTTTTATTGGTGGATGAATATATCCACCAATCAGCAAGGACAACCCAGGTTGTTCACCAAAAATGGGCAGGCATCTAAACTTACATTCTTGCATTTCAAATAAAGATACCAAGAGAATGAAGAAAATTTGCTAACAGGAGTAAATTAGAAAGTTGCTTAAAATTTCATGCTCTATCTGAATCACGAAAGAAAATTTTTGGTTACAGTGTCCCTTTAAGCAAATTTCTAATTTGCCCCTGTTATTGATTTTTATTCGTTCTCTATGTATCTTTATTTGAAAAAGCAGGAATGTAAGCTTACAAGCCTGCCCATATTTGGTTCAGCACCTGGGTACAGCTTGCTAATTGGTGGCTAAATGTACCCACCAATAAGCAAGCTGAACCAAAAATGGGCCGGCTCGTAAGTTTACATTCATACAAAGATTGATTGTAGGAGTAAATTAGAAAGTTGCTTAAAATTGCTGCTCTATCTAAATCATGAAAGAAAAAAAATGGGTTCAGTGTCCCTTTAATCAGAAAACAACACACACTGGACTCAGCAAAGTAACTGTGTCTATAGTGGTGATAATAGTTAACATTAACTGTACCTGTAGTGGTTATAGGAAAACAATTTGTCACCAGATTTTAATGAAGTCACTGTAGCCATTGGAGGCTCAGCAGTTTGCGCGCCACTCGTAATCCAGCCATAAATGGGTTAAGACAACAGGAAAGGGTTTGAATAACCTAATAGTAGAAGTAGCCAGAGAAAACAAAAAAACAATTGACTAATATGAAAAAAAAGGTAGCTAAAGTCCACAAGTGGCAGCCCAGCCTGCTGAAGACCCTGGTTTGATTTCAGAAATCCCACTAACCCCTACTGAGCATGTGCAGTTCACAGTATATGAGTAGGGATGGGCGAATGTTTTGCAACAATCAAAAAAATGTAAATCCATTTTAACACATTTGTTCATTTGTTTTGAATTTGGAATGTTTGTACAACATTCTAACATTCATTTTATGTAATAGTTTTTCTAATGCTTTTTTTAATGTAATATGAACATTTGAAAACAAAAGTAACATTCAATTAGCGAATTTTAATGGATTTTCATTCTTATCAACATTCGATTGTCCAAAACGAACGTCCACAGGACTATTCGTTCTACCAAACGAATTGTACTTTCAGCACATTTGCCCATCCCTATATATGAGTCTGTGATTGGCTGATGGCTTGCACATGACACAAGGGCCTGGCAAACTGAAGTTAATTTTGAAATAGGTCTCAAAAAAATCTGTGCATTGTGTTTCTTTATGAACGTGTTGATTATGCAATTATATAGGTCATTTTAAACATGTTTGGCTTTGATGTTAAAAACACATTGTTGAAATAACAATAAACCAGTTATCCACCAAACTCAAATCCCCACTGTATTTCCAACTGGGAAGTTAAATGTTTTCTGCCATTTCTATCACAGATGTAATTTCACTTTAAATGTACAGGGGTGAATCCCACACACATGCTAAATATTCACTGGTCTGTCAAATTGACATAAGAGTTACAGATGGAAAAAGCATGGTTCTCACAAGTGCAAATTCAATATCTAGACGGATAGAGAGGCTAATTGATTAGCAGTTACATAGCCTATCACAGACTGTAAATCTTACACATAGCTGTAGGGAGATAATAACGTTTCTAGTGCACCTTATATTAGTTATGAAGAATGGAAGAGAGATGTCTGTGGTCTCTTAAGTCAGCTGTGATGCATGACATTAGCTGTGCCCCAGGCCGGACATTAATGGTTCTTCAATCATTTCATTCTCTAGCAACTTGACAGCATATAGTTTCTCTCTCGTCCTAATGTACGTCTTGGACAATGAATTGGCGCTACTGTTGGTAAAGGTTAGAGATGTTTTGTTACAAATACAAATTTGTAATGAAAATAGGGATATTTGTAAATTGAAAACCTATCCTTTTAAAGGAACACTAAAGTCAAAATAATCTTTTATGATTCAGAAAAAGCCGCAGTTGTAAGACACTTTTCAATTTACTTCCATTATCAAATTTTGCAGTCTTTTTATAGGCGCACTTTCTAGGGAACAGGATCATACTGAGCATGTGCACAATCTCACAGGGTATATGTATACTAGTGTGTGATTGGCTGATGTGTGTCACATGATATAGGGGGCTGGAAAATGGGAGAAAAATACATTTGTCAGAAAAAATGTCTATTGCATTGTCTTTTTATTATGCACTTTTTAATTATGTATGCTTATTGTATTGAGTGGTCCTTTAAGGTGAATTACATATTGCACACTAGAGAACCGCAATAATCCTGAGCCTTATTCACATAGCCCGCACTAATAGGAGGCTTAGGGGCCGATTTATTAAGGCCCATATGCTGCCTTATGCAGCTGTTTCCGGTCTAAAGACCGCTGATCCTTACTCGTCCGCCACCTTTGAGGTGGCGAACAGCAATCCGCCCGATCGCATACGATCAGGTTGATTAACACCCCCTGCTAGCGGCCGATTGGCTGCAAATGTGCAGGGGGCGGCATTGCACAAGCATTTCTAGTGAAATGCTTGTGCAATGTTAAATGCTGACAGTAAAGTCAAAAATAAACTTTCATGATTCAGATAGGGCATGTCATTTTTTTTAAAACTTTTATTTTTGTAGGATATGTCATTAACAAACAGTGAAAATCAATGATACAGAGTACTTACACTAACATTGTGATTTGCTAAAAGTCTCTTGGTGTCCTTGTTCCTTTACTGTCAGACCAGGCCATTTTGTTGACCAAATCCCACAGAAGTATGAGCATGCATATCCTATATTTTATTTTTCTATTTTTCCCTATACCTAGATATTGACCAAATTGACCAAATAAAGGGAAACAAAATATAATACCAAATATAATACCATACACAGGTTATACGGGGCGATGATCAGCGGACTGTGAGAGTTATCACTCATCCGATCTCGCTGCTCTTCGGCTTTTTGACAGCGTTATTGCTAGCCTGTCACTAAGCATCCACACTAACTACACTGTTCTACCCCCTATACCAGCGCTCCCGGAGCCCCCCGCAACTAAATAAAGATAGTAGCCCCTAAACCTCCACTCCTAGACACCGCCGCAACTCTTATAAATGTATTAACCCCTAAACCACCACTCCCGGACACCGCCGCCACCTACATTATACCTAGTAACCCCTATTCTGCCCCCCCTATACCGCCACCACCTATAATAAAGTTATTAACCCCTATCTTGCGGATCCCGGACCTCGTCACAACTAAATAAATTGTTTAACCCCTAAACCACAGCACCCGGACCCCGCCGCAACTTATTAACCCCTAATCTGCCCCCCTACACCGTCGCCACCTATAATAAATTTATTAACCCCTATCCTGCCCCCCCTACACCGCCGCCACTGTAATAAAATTATTAACCCCTAAACCTAAGTCTAACACTAACCCTAACACCCCCTAACTTAAATATTAATTAAATACATCTAAATAATCTTTCTCTTATTAACTAAATTAATAACTATTTAATAGCTACCTAGCTAAAAGAAATACAAAATTACCAGTAAAATAAATCCTAACCTAAGTTACAATTAAACCTAACACTACACTATCATTAAATAAATTAAATACAAATACCTACAAATAAATACAAATAAATACACTAACTAAAGTACAAAAAATAAAAAAGAACTAAGTTAAAATTTTTTTTTACAAACATTATAAAAATATTACAGCAATTTTAAGCTAATTACACCTACTCTAAGCCCCCTAATAAAATAACAAAGCCCCCCAAAATAAAAAAATTCCCTACCCTATTCTAAATTAAAAAGTTACCAGCTCTATTACCTTACCAGCCCTTAAAAGGGCCTTTTGCGGGGCATGCCCCAAAGAAAACTGCTCTTTTGCCTGTAAAAGAAAAAATACAACCCCCCCAACATTACAACCCACCACCCACATACCCCTATTCTAACCCACCCAAACCCCCCTTAAAAAAACCTAACACTACCCCCTGAAGATCTTCCTACCTTGAGTCGTCTTCACTCAGCCGAGCCGAATTCTTCATCCAAGCGTGGCGCTGAAGAGGTCCATCATCCGGCTGAAGTCTTGATCCAAGCAGGGGCTGAAAAGGTCCATCATCCGGCTGAAGTCTTCATCCAAGCGGGGGCTGAAGAGGTCCATCATCCGGCTGAAGTCTTCTATCAAGCGGCATCTTCTTTCTTCCAGCTCCATCTTCATCCCGCCGACGCGGAACATCCTTCTTCCACAACGAACTCCCGACGAATGACGGTTCCTTTAAGGGACGCCATCCAAGATGGCGTCCCTCGAATTCTGATTGCCAATCGGAATTAAGGTAGGAATAATCTGATTGGCTGATGGAATCAGCCAATCAGATTCAAGTTCAATCCGATTGGCTGATCCAATCAGCCAATCAGATTGAGCTCGCATTCTATTGGCTGTTCTGATCAGCCAATAGATTGCAAGCTCAATCTGATTGGCTGATTGGATCAGCCAATCGGATTGAACTTGAATCTGATTGGCTGATTCCATCAGCCAATCAGATTATTTCTACCTTAATTCCGATTGGCTGATAGAATCCTATCAGCCAATCGGAATTCGAGGGACGCCATCTTGGATGACGTCCCTTAAAGGAACCGTCATTCGTCGGGAGTTCGTCGTGGAAGAAGGATGTTCCGCGTCGGTGGGATGAAGATGGAGCCGGAAGAAAGAAGATTGAAGATGCCGCTTGATAGAAGACTTCAGCCGGATGATGGACCTCTTCAGCCCCCGCTTGGATGAAGACTTCAGCCGGATGATGGACCTCTTCAGCCCCCGCTTGGATGAAGACTTCAGCTGGATGATGGACCTCTTCAGCGCCACGCTTGGATGAAGAATTTGGCTCGGCTGAGTGAAGACGACTCAAGGTAGGAAGATCTTCAGGGGGGTAGTGTTAGGTTTTTTTTTTTTTTTAAATCAAAGTTTTTTATTAAGGTATTGAGCAATACAACATTCATGGCATGATAACATAAATATTACCTTCACGACATAAATACAAGCATTTGTTGAAATTAAGAGAAAAAAAAAATACAAAAGTACCCACAAGGTCAGTATGTCACATTACAAAATTACATCCTTTAACATCATGACATAAATATATAAGTTCAAACTAAGGGATCATGTCTCACATGGAGATCTACGATATCTAACCTTAGGGCTAATATGTAATATTATTACTCTAATTTATTACAGTCTTCCAAATTACTGGTTATGCAATGATACCTTACATTTTTTATTTTATATAGATTACTATAGTACCTCTTTAACATGAACTAACACCTAATAGAATGATATTTTACCTTGAACTGTGTATCAAAATAACAAACCACCTTAACTGAGAGGTACAATTTAATAAACAGGAAAAATAATAGCTTTTGGAATCATATGTGAAGAGCATTAGGATCATTAAGCAAAATAGAAAACCACAGCTACCTATCATTAATACTGCTACTGAAGAAGTATAGGAACATGGTACACATTGTATCTCACCTAAGTGGATGACCCCCATATGAGAGTATTAATTCACATGCTGTAGTAGGATATCTTTAAGTAATACATATACATGTAATAATATCTATAAACTATAAATGATGACAGAGTTAGTAACATATAAATACAGATTGCTGTAGGTGGATCCATTGCTAAAATGAGTTAAAAATATGCTAACCCAATAATACTTTTCAACGCCTGGTAATACTAAAACATTCCAGAGTAAGCTGTTATATCCCCCTCCATAGTGATGGGTAATTAGTTATGGATATGGATATATAGACCCCTCCTATAAAGCAAATACAATCCTTACATCATATAAAGGGTGATTGGTATTAAGCAAGTTAACTATAAAATTAACTATACCTTATATATGTGATTCAAAACATGATGGTTTAATAAATACATCTTAAATTGTGAATCCCAAAGCAACTAGCTATAGCAGCAACAGTAAAGATGCTTATTGAAATATGATGAGGGTCTAGTTATAGAACAATTAAAGGGGAAAAAAGGGGGGTATGAGCAATACTCTATAACCTCAGATATATATTATCCTCATTAACTGCATTGCCAGCTATCATATACAAAATAACGGAACCAAGATACCAATATATACTTATATATGTATAGTATTAAATAGTGATCACAAAACAAAGTGCTATGCATGACTTAAGATAGAAAACCATAAGATAAAACCCATAAAGGGAGCTACTAACATGCTAAATGTTCCAAGCGTAACCTAAATGGTGTACAGATAAAGTTAGAGCGTCTTATTCAGCTTAGTGGGAAAGTAGAGCATTTTACCCTATCCCACAAACCACCACCTGCATATTTAAGTACATCTGTGTAGGCAATTTTTGTAGGTAGGCAGAAGATCTAGAATCCTCCCGATCCCTACAAGTTTGTATGACAAGGCAGGTGTTAGTCATCAAAAGACTTCTAATCTGAATCGGGCATTTAACAGGAACCTCCAAAGTGCTGGCCATCGCCTCAGACATCAAGCCACGTGAGAGTCCAAGATCAAGAGCATTCCAGTGTCCCCCCGAGAACGGCCGCTTCTCCGCGGGACCCTGCACCAGCCCATCTTCAATATGATGCTTGTACTGCAAACTATCCTCAACTGAGGAACTGCTTATAAGTAAGGATGTCGGCGATGATCGCTTCAGATAATCTGGGGTCAGCTTCATTGGGAGATTCTCATCTGTGTAAACCGATGGACTCCTAGCAAATTTTTCCAGCTCCAGCTGCCGTGTCAGAGTTACCTTGTGTGCTGGTTGACAATCAAGATCACTACGCCCTTCCGATTGCAAGAGCACTATGAGACTTGTAAGGTGATCATCTAATTTGCGAGCCACCGCAGCTATTAATGCAGAGTAATCAGATTCCATTTTAAGGTGTTATTTTCAAGCCAGTTGGAGGAATAAAGATGAGAGTAGCATAGTTATAATACCATAAGAAACTTGTAGCTGCTCTATTTATGTTCCGCCCCTAGTTAGTAGGTAGCTGTGAGGGATTATGGATAAATCCTAATGCATGGAATACAGTTATAGCAGATGAATACTGCACTACCCGGCTACTCCTAGAGCCGGGGGGGATGTTGGTAAAGTGATGTAGGCCGCTGCCTTTAAACTCGAGCAGACTATCTTGAATCTTCAGCTTGTAAAATATAAGCAAAAATGGTATCCTTTAACTCAGTGTCTTTTCCTTGATATATATGCCATATTGCTGCAAAAAATGTTCAAAATGTAGAAAGATAATCCGTAAATTGTTCAAATTATAGTCAGAGCTGCAGAGTTATGCGACTCCTCATGGCTGCGGCTTAGTCACGCCCCCAGTGTTAGGTTTTTGTCGCGATCGCTCAGCTGCTGATCGCTTCCTTCTTCCCTGTGTCAGCGCGGTAGCGCTTTCTTGGTTGCTTAGCAACCCTGTTCTCGTCGGCCCCTTCTGCTGACGTCAGAAGGCCTTCTTATTCCGGTGTCTCCTCTCCTCAGGGCCTGTTTGTTCTAATTCCTGGCTTGTGAGTACTTTCTGAATCCTTTGCTTGATTAAGAATTGCTGGCTTGTTTGACTCCTACCCTGCTTAACCCTTCCTGCCTGATTCCTGTTATCTGGACTATTGCTTGTTTGAACATTTCACTGTTTAAACCCAAACTGCTTGTTAACACGTTGCTGGACTTTGCCTGTTAGACTATTCTACTGTTTAATCCCAAACTGCCTGAATACACGTTGCTGGACTTTGCTTGTTTGACCATTCTTCTGTTTAACCCCAAACTGCCTGATTACACGCTGCTGGAACTTTGCTTGCTTGACCATTCTACTGTTTAACCCCAAACTGCCTGATTACACGCTGCTGGAACTTTGCTTGCTAGACCATTCTACTGCTTAACCCCAAACTGCCTGATAACTCGTTGCTGGACTTTGCTTGTTTAACTATTCTACTGGTTAACCCCAAACTGCCGGATTACACGTTGCTGGAACTTTGCTTGCTAGACAATTCTACTGTTTAACCCCAATCTGCCTGATAACATGTTGCTGGACTTTGCTTGTTTGACAAATCCTTCTGGTTAACCCCTTCCTGCCTGATTTTGAAGTTGCCGGTTATTGCTTGATGGATTACTCTTTTGGTTAACCCTTAACTACCCAAAGTTTCTTCTCCTGACCCTGCTGTGCCATCTTCCAGTTTATTTCTGTGAGTATATTATTGCAGCTGTGGCAGGGTCAGGTCCAGGAAAATACTCACAGTGCTAGAGTGTTATTCTAACTTCATTCTAGCATTTGGGTCTAACTCTGGACTTAACCTATCCTGACAGTTTTTTTAAGGGGGGTTTGGGTGGGTTAGAATAGGGGTATGTGGGTGGTGGGTTGTAATGTGGGGGGTTGTATTTTTTCTTTTACAGGCAAAAGAGCAGTTTTCTTTGGGGCATGCCCCGCAAAAGGCCCTTTTAAGGGCTGGTAAGGTCATAGAGCTGGTAAATTTTTAATTTAGAATAGGGTAAGGAATTTTTTTATTTTGGGGGGCTTTGTTATTTTATTAGGGGGCTTATAGTAGTTGTAATTAGCTTAAAATTGTTGTAGTATTTTTATAATGTTTGTAAATTATTTTTTTATTTTTTGTAACTTAGTTCTTTTTTTATTTTTTGTACGTTAGTTAGTGTATTTATTTGTAGGTATTTGTATTTAATTTATTTAATGATAGTGTAGTGTTAGGTTTAATTGTAACTTAGGTTAGGATTTATTGTACTGGTAATTTTGTATTTCTTTTAGCTAGGTAGCTATTAAATAGTTAATAACTATTTAATAGCTATTGTACCTAGTTAAAATAAATACAAAGTTACCTGTAAAATAAATATAAATCCTAAAATAGCTACAATGTAATTATTAATTAAATTGTAGCTATCTTTGGGTTTATTTTACAGGTATGTATTTAGCTTTAAATAGGAATAATTTATTTAGTAAGAGTTCATTTATTTTGTTAGATTTAAATTAGATTTAATTTAGGGGGGTGTTAGGGTTAGGGTTAGACTTAGCTTTAGGGGTTAATAATTTTATTATAGGTTGCGGCGGTATAGGGGGGGCAGGATAGGGGTTAATAAAAATATTATAGGTGGCGACGGTGTAGGGGGGGCAGATTAGGGGTTAATACGTTTAATATAGGTGGTGGCGGGGTCCGGGAGCGGCGGTTTAGGGGTTAAACTATTTATTTCATTGCGGCGGAGTCCGGGAGCGGCAGGATAGGGGTTAATACATTTATTAGGGGTGGCGGCGGTATAGGGGGGCAGGATAGGGGTTAATAGGTATTATGGAGGTGGCAGCGGAGGCTGGGAGCGGCGGTTTAGGGGTTAACATATTTATTATAGTGGCGGCGGGGTCCGGGAGCGGCGGTTTAAGGGTTAACATATTTATTAGAGTGGCGGTGGGCTCCGGGAGCGGCGGTTTAGAGGTTAATACATATATTATAGTTGCGGCAGGGACAGGGAGCGGTGGTTTAGGGGGTAATCAGTTTATTAGCGTGGTGGTGGGCTCCGGGAGCGGCGGTTTAGGGGGTAATACATTTATTTAGTTGCGGCGGTGTAGGGGGACAGATTAGGGGTGTTTAGACTCGGGGTACATGTTAGGGTGTTAGGTGCAGATATTTCCCATAGGAATCAATGGGATATCAGGCAGCAGCGAACATGAACTTTCGCTATGGTCAGACTCCCATTGATTCCTATGGGATCCGCCGCCTCCAGGGCGGCGGGTTGAAAACCAGGTACGCTGGGCCGGAATAGTGCCGAGCGTACCTGCTAGTTTTTTGATAACTAGCAAAAGTAGTCAGATTGTGCCGGACTTGTGTGCGGAACATCTGGAGTGACGTAAGAATCGATCTGTGTTGGACTGAGTCCGGCGGATCGAAGCTTACGTCACTAAATTCTAATTTTGCCAGTGTCTAGGGCAGAGCTTTCCAAACTTTTCATGTTGGTGACACACTTTTTAGACCTACATCATTTTGCGACACAGTAATTCACTTATACTAGCAAACAGGAGGTTAAACTAACTTGTTAAAAGAGATACACACACAAACATAAATGATATAATAACAAAATATATTTACAAGTAACAGTATGTATGTGCAAGAACTTAAAACAAGTTTAATAACACCAATAGCTACCTACTATTTTAATGGGATGTATGAGGTTGATGGGATGAACACAGTTTCTGAATATTTAGAGGAATATTAGATAAAGACACTCGCATTTCATCATCAAGCATTTTTAAGCTTCCACTTCCTATCCATATATCAAGAGCAGGAGCAGCAATGCACTACTGGGAGCTAGCTGCAAAAAAACAAATCACTTTGTCTTCTGACTTCAGCTCAGTGTTTAAGCTGCTGCCCACAGAGCTCTGTGAGTCCAACTGACTAGTGCCCACGCTGCAAACACACTGCTATCCCAATTACTACATGTGCAGTTAGGAGCCAATATGCCGTCAAAGTCGCCAATAGGAATAGTTTCAGTTCCCACTGAGCTGTGCCAATAGGTTATGATGATCTGTGACCCACTAGGTATCAATCACGTGTCAACCATGCAGGCGAAAAGTCGGAGACCAAAAAAAAACTTAAAAAACATTTAAACTTAAAAGAAATTAGTGCTGAAGCAGGGACACACCTACACACTGCTGCCGACACACTAACGTGTCACGACACACAGTTTGGAAAGCACTGGTCTAGGGCTTGATAACTAAGGCGAATCAGCCTCGCCCCAAATACACTGTGGAATTCCAGCGTATTTGAGGTTGACGGCTTGATAACTAGGGGCCCAAATGTTAAGAATAGGTGATCCAAAAGTACTTTATCGAAGGGCTTCTCTGCGTCTACCAATAAAGCACACGCACCAGGCATATTCCGCCCCCTTCAAGGTCTCTCCGATTCCAGTAATGTGTCAATATATACTGCAACGTTCTGATGTTTGTGACTGAGCTTCTATTCTTTACAAATCCTGTCTGGTCCCTATGCACTAATAGGAGTAGTATCCCTGCCAACCTAGTTGCAAGAATTTTGGTGAATAACTTGTAGTCCGAATTCATAAGGGATATAGGTCTATATGATGCAGGGCAACATGGATCTCTATCTGGCTTTGGGATTAAGCTAATATTTGCATCAGTAAATCTCTGCGTCATGTTAGCTGTTCCCACCATTATTCTATCATATAAAATCGAGAGAGCGTCGGCTACTTCTGTTTTTATCATTTTACAAAACTCGCTTGGTAGACAGTCTGGGCCGGGGGCTTTGTCAATTTGCATATCCCCAATTGTTTTTATCAATTTCTGTAATGGTTATGGGTGTATTTATGTCGCGCAGTTGGTCATCCGTTAATGTGGGAAGCTTTAAATCTCTCCAGAATATGTCCTTTGCAACCTTATCCACATCCCCTCCTTTGTACAACTGTGTATAATATTCTTTGAAGATTCTCCTTATATTTGTATCATCTATATAGTGCATGCCCTTATCCAGTATAGCTGTTATGTTCCTAGTATCCCTGGCTAACTTACGGCTAGATTTAGAGTTGGGCGGTAGCCGTGAAAACCAGCGTTAGAGGCTCCTAACGCTGGTTTTAGGCTACCTCCGGTATTTGGAGTCACTCAAAATAGGGTCTAACGCTCACTTTTCAGCCGCGACTTTTCCATACCGCAGATCCCCTTACGTCAATTGCGTATCCTATCTTTTCAATGGGATTTTTCTAACTCCGGTATTTAGAGTCGTGTCTGAAGTGAGCGTTAGAAATCTAACGACAAAACTCCAGCCGCAGAAAAAAGTCAGTAGTTAAGAGCTTTCTGGGCTAACGCCGGTTCATTAAGCTCTTAACTACTGTACTCTAAAGTACACTAACACCCATAAACTACCTATGTACCCCTAAACCGATGTCCCCCCACATCGCCGCCACTCGATTAAATTTTTTGAACCCCTAATCTGCCAACCGCCACCTACGTTATCCTTATGTACCCCTAATCTGCTGCCCCTAACACCGCCGACCCCTATATTATATTTATTAACCCCTAATCTGCCCCCCACAACGTCGCCGCCGCCAGCTACCTACACTTATTAACCCCTAATCTGCCGACCGCAAAGCACCGCCACCTACGTTATCCTTATGTACCCCTAATCTGCTGCCCCTAACACCGCCGACCCCTATATTATATTTATTAACCCCTAATCTGCCCCCCTCAACGTCGCCTCCACCTGCCTACACTTATTAACCCCTAATCTGCCGAGCGGACCGCACCGCTACTATAATAAAGTTATTAACCCCTAATCCGCCTCACTAACCCTATAATAAATAGTATTAACCCCTAATCTGCCCTCCCTAATATCGCCGACACCTAACTTCAATTATTAACCCCTAATCTGCCGACCGGAGCTCACCGCTATTCTAATAAATGTATTAACCCCGAAAGCTAAGTCTAACCCTAACACTAACACCCCCCTAAATTAAATATAATTTTAATCTAACGAAATTAATTAACTCTTATTAAATAAATTATTCCTATTTAAAGCTTAATACTTACCTGTAAAATAAATCCTAATATAGCTACAATATAAATTATAATTACATTGTAGCTATTTTAGGATTAATATTTATTTTACAGGCAACTTTGTAATTATTTTAACCAGGTACAATAGCTATTAAATAGTTAAGAACTATTTAATAGCTACCTAGTTAAAATAATTACAAAATTACCTGTAAAATAAATCCTAACCTAAGTTACAATTAAACCTAACACTATACTATCATTAAATTAATTAAATAAAATACCTATAATTACCTACAATTAAACCTAACACTACACTATCAATACATTAATTAAATACAATATCTACAAATAACTACAATGAAATAAACTAACTAAAGTACAAAAAATAAAAAAGAACTAAGTTACAAAAAATAAAAAAATATTTACAAACATAAAAAAAATATTACAACAATTTTAAACTAATTACACCTACTCTAAGCCCCCTAATAAAATAACAAAGACCCCCAAAATAAAAAATGCCCTACCCTATTCTAAATTACTAAAGTTCAAAGCTCTTTTACCTTACCAGCCCTGAACAGGGCCCTTTGCGGGGCATGCCCCAAGAAGTTCAGCTCTTTTGCCTGTAAAAAAAAACATACAATACCCCCCCTCAACATTACAACCCACCACCCACATACCCCTAATCTAACCCAAACCCCCCTTAAATAAACCTAACACTAAGCCCCTGAAGATCATCCTACCTTGTCTTCACCTCACCAGGTATCACCGATCCGTCCTGGCTCCAAAATCTTCATCCAACCCAAGCGGGGGCTGGCGATCCATCATCCGGTGGCTGAAGAGGTCCAGAAGAGGCTCCAAAGTTTTCATCCTATCCGGGAAGAAGAGGCGATCCAGACCAGAAACCATCTTGATCCAAGCGGCATCTTCTATCTTCATCCGATGACGACCGGCTCCATCCTGAAGACCTCCACCGCGGACCCATCTTCTTCCAGCGACGTCCAACTGAAGAATGACGGTTCCTTTAAGGGACGTCATCCAAGATGGCGTCCCTCGAATTCCGATTGGCTGATAGGATTATATCAGCCAATCGGAATTAAGGTAGGAATATTCTGATTGGCTGATGGAATCAGCCAATCAGAATCAAATTCAATCCGATTGGCTGATCCAATCAGCCAATCAGATTGAGCTCGCATTCTATTGGCTGATCGGATGAAGATAGAAGATGCCGCTTGGATCAAGATGGTTGCTGGTCCGGATCGCCTCTTCTTCCTGGATAGGATGAAGACTTTGGAGCCTCTTCAAGGTAGGATGATCTTCAGGGGCTTAGTGTTAGGTTTATTTAAGGGGGGTTTGGGTTAGATTAGGGGTATGTGGGTGGTGGGTTGTAATGTTGGGGGGGGGTATTGTATGTTTTTTTTTACAGGCAAAAGAGCTGAACTTCTTGGGGCATGCCCCGCAAAGGGCCCTGTTCAGGGCTGGTAAGGTAAAAGAGCTTTGAACTTTAGTAATTTAGAATAGGGTAGGGCATTTTTTTATTTTGGGGGGCTAAAATTGTTGTAATATTTTTTTTATGTTTGTAAATATTTTTTTATTTTTTGTAACTTAGTTCTTTTTTATTTTTTGTACTTTAGTTAGTTTATTTCATTGTAGTTATTTGTAGGAATTGTATTTAATTTATTTATTGATAGTGTAGTGTTAGGTTTAATTGTAGGTAATTGTAGGTATTTTATTTAATTAATTTAATGATATTATAGTGTTAGGTTTAATTGTAACTTAGGTTAGGATTTATTTTACAGGTAATTTTGTAATTATTTTAACTAGGTAACTATTAAATAGTTCTTAACTATTTAATAGCTATTGTACATGGTTAAAATAATTACAAAGTTGCCTGTAAAATAAATATTAATCCTAAAATAGCTATAATATAATTATAATTTATATTGTAGCTATATTAGGATTTATTTTACAGGTAAGTATTTAGCTTTAAATAGGAATAATTTATTTAATAAGAGATAATTAATTTCGTTAGATGTAAATTATATTTAACTTAGGGGGGTGTTAGTGTTAGGGTTAGACTTAGCTTTAGGGGTTAATACATTTATTAGAATAGCGGTGAGCTCCAGTCGGCAGATTAGGGGTTAATAATTGAAGTTAGGTGTTGGCGATGTTAGGGAGGGCAGATTAGGGGTTAATACTATTTATTATAGGGTTAGTGAGGCGGATTAGGGGTTAATAAGTGTAGGCAGGTGGAGGCGACGTTGTGGGGGGCAGATTAGGGGTTAATAAATATAATATAGGGGTCGGCGATGTTAGGGCAGCAGATTAGGGGTACATAGGGATAATGTAAGTAGCAGCGGTTTATGGAGCGGCAGATTAAGGGTTAATAATAATATGCAGGGGTCAGCGATAGCGGGGGCGGCAGATTAGGGGTTAATAAGTGTAAGGTTAGGGGTGTTTAGACTCGGGGTACATGTTAGAGTGTTAGGTGCAGACGTAGGAAGTGTTTCCGCATAGCAAACAATGGGGCTGCGTTAGGAGCTGAACGCAGCTTTTTTGCAGGTGTTAGGTTTTTTTTCAGCTCAAACAGCCCCATTGTTTCCTATGGGGGAATCGTGCACGAGCACGTTTTGAGGCTGGCCGCTTGCGTAAGCAACTCTGGTATCGAGAGTTGAAGCTGCGTTAAATATGCTCTACGCTCCTTTTTTGGAGCCTAACGCAGCCTTTATGTGGACTCTCAATACCAGAGTTATTTTTATGGTGCGGCCAGAAAAAAGCCGGCGTTAGCTTTTCGGGTCGTTACCGACAAAACTCCAAATCTAGCCGTTAGTCAATCTTGCTAACAGTCTCCCTGTTTTGTTCCCATGTCTGTAATATCTCGCGTGCGCTGCCTGCGTGTCTCTAGCCGCGTCCTGTGCAAGCATTATGTCCCTTTGAGCTTTGCTCTTTTTGTATTTTTGCTTATGCTCTTCTGTAGGCTGTCTCAAGTACTTGTTTCCGGCATTTAGAAGCTGTCTCAGTGCTAACTCGTACCTTGCTTTCTTTTTTTTCTCCCTTTAATGGGATGACATAATCACCCCCCTTAGAACAGCTTTACCTGCTTCCCAATATAGTACCGGATCTGCAATTTGTTTTGTATGCTGCCCATTCCCCAATCAAGTGTCTCCTAAGATTTAAGTCATGATAAAGGTGCCTAGGAAAAGTCCAGTGATTGGCTAATCTTCGAGTCGTCCCTAGCGTCAGTTTGAGACTCACTGCCGCGTGATCTAATATTGTGGGGGCATCAATTTTGGTCTCAGTAACTCTAGAGCTCAAGAAGTCAGACAGAAGAAAAAAATCAATGGGCGACATAACGTCTTTAGCTGGCGTGACGCATGTGTAGTCCCTTGCTTCAGGGTTCCTATTTCTCCATATGTCTATGAGTGAGAGCGCCATTTTGAATTTGTTTAGCATTAGAGTCTCTCTTTTAGCATTTAATAGAGGTCTCTTTGGGCCAGTAGTGGAAGCAGGGTTTTTGAATCTGTCAGCAGGGGTCTGTGGTGCCACATTAAAGTCTCCCCCCAGTATCAGTAGCAAGTCAGCAAAATTGAGGAGTTTCGTAGTAAGGGTGTCCAAAACTCTTTTTTTTGTGTGTGTGGGCCATACACCCCCCCCCCCCCAAGAGTCACCAGGCTCCCCATAAGCTCTAACTTGATAATGATATATCTACCCTCCGGGTCTATTAGGGTTTTGAGTATCTTGTAGTCTAGCTCTTTCCTGAACAGAATTGCCACTCCTGTAGCTCTGGTAGCTTCATTGTCTGTGTACACTACTTCCCCCACCCAACCCAGTTTAAGTTTCTGGTGCTCTGTGTGTTTCAAATGTGTCTCTTGCAGTATGGCTATGTCTGTGTGCTGAGCCCTTAGATGTCTCAATATGGTCTTTCTCTTAATAGGCAACGTGACCCCCCCCACCCACGTTCCATGAAATAATTTTCATCCCCATATTCCTGCCTTTAGTGTCACCCCCCGTGGACCCTCCCTGACTGCTTGTGTTATGTAGCGGGTCCCTTATCTGTGGTGATTTACTTACAGTTTGGCACCCCGGGGCCTCCCCCAAGTAACAGGACTACTGATCAAAGTACAGCTGTTGGTGCAACTCTGGAATGCAAAAACACGTGATTTAGAACAATGTAACCAAGGTCACTAAGACCTACTCACTTAATATCTGCTGGTACAAAGGGAAGTTAGATAAAGAAAAACAAATGCTACCCAACCTATAATCAACAACAGTGCAATTTTGAAACAGTTTTTGAGCAGTGCAACTTTGAACAAAACTAAACATCTTGTCCACCTCCTCCCCCCCCCCTTTCAAAAGGATATTGTGGCCATAATATACAGCCTTTTGTAATCAGTCCTCAGTCTTTGTATATTTTTCACACCTAGTCTGGTGCCTGAAAGAGTCTATCTTTCTTGTGGTGCCTACTAACGTCAACCTGCAACTTCTTCGATGTGATCTTCTTCATTCCTCTTCTCTGCAGATAGATCTGAAGTTGCTTTGCCGATTCGAATACTTTGAGACCCTGCAGAGTTTGCAGCTTGAGACGAGCAGGATACATCAGGAAAGTTTTTCCCCCCTTCTCCCAAAGATCTTTGCAGAACGGGGTGAATTCCCTGCGCCACATTGCCACCTCTGCCGAATAGTCTTGGAAAAGATGTAGCCTCACGCCCTCATGCAGTAGCTCGGGCATCTCTCTGTATGCTCTCAAAATCAACATCTTGTCTTTGTAGTTCAGATACTTGATCATTATCTGCCTTGGTGTAGACTGGTCAGACCGTGCTGCAGTCACTACCCCCACTCTGAGCGCCCTCTCCGCTATGCATGGAATACTGCTCAACGCTACCCCTAACAAAGTAGGCAGTGTTTTTTTCAGCAAAGTCTGTCAGAGTGGCATTCAGAACCGATTCAGGTAGTCCCACAACTCTTATATTATTTCTTCTGGACCTGTTTTCTAGGTCATCCATTTTTTCTTGCAATAACTTGTTTTGTCTCTGCAGCTGTGCTATATTCGCAGAGGATTATCTTGCCTGCGTTTCATTCTCCGCCACTTTCTGCTCCACTGTTGTTAGCCTAATGGAGAAGGCCTTGAAGTAAGAGGTCAGAGCGTCCAAACCAGTTTGGAGTTGGTCAGTTTTTGGAAGGAAGAGCGTTGAAAGCTGTGATACAATAGGGTGGGTGTCTTGTTGCACAGTATCTGTGTCATCCGTTATAGTGCCTGCCAGCTGATGCACCTCCGCTTGGTGCTTTCTGCGCCTCTCTTGCTGCCTCTGTTTGCCAGACATTGTGCCCATGCTCTTTGTGTATGGAATATAGTATATTTGCATGCAGAGCCCTTTTGTAGGGAAGTGTTAATCTGAAGTAGCGTCTTAGCTGTGATGTGTGCTCATTTGGTAGAGTATGATTAGACTGAGATGGTCTTTACGGAGCGGGGGTGAGTTTATGGGGAGCTTTGATTACTTATCCATGGTGCTGCATCTGGGTTCACTGTTTAAAATTTCAGCAACCTCTGCTTTAGTGGTCATATGCGTGCTGGGCCTATACTGGCCTTATGACCACTTCACTGTTGTTCCCACTTAAATATCTGTGAAATAGTTTCCTTTATTAAACCCTTGTATTATACACCCCTCTCTTTTTCCTTAGTGCACTGTTTTTCTACCACTGCGGTGCTTATTCTACTTTAATGCTAGGGGTTATGCAGTCCACGTGGTTTATTTTACCCCCTGCGGCACTGTTTTATTTCTGTTGCGCAGAGAGCTCTGAACCAATTTGTCAAATGTCTATATAAAGGCTTTCAAAATTTGAATTCAGAGTGTATTGTGGCTCGTGTCCGGTCTGCTCAGTTTATAGTCTGGGCAGTTTTACTGCGTGCACTTTTTCACCAAGATGGCGGCCTCTTTTAGAGACACAGCAGGCTTCTGCTGCCTTACCCCTTGTTCCTTCTACTGGCCACCGCTCTCTCCCCTGGCCTGCTGCGCTGATGCTGCTCCCTCCTAGCAGTCTCGCTCTCAAGGCCTACACTGAGTGCTCTGCTTTTACACCCCTGCCATTTCTGCGCTCCAGACCGCCTCTACCTCTCTCCAGGACTTGTCAATGGGGGAGCCGGTTATGCCGACTCCTTGTTTTGTGATGTCCGAGCAGGATACTTTGCCTCCTGCTAAGAAATTTCAGCTTTTCGGGCTAAATGTGCGGTAACATAGACTAGGAAAGGAGCTGAAAAGTCGGAGCTCCTCTCTGTTGCTGCCGCTCGCTACGCCCGGCCACCTGGAAGTCAGGGCATGTAATTTTAAGCAACTTTTCAATTTACTTTTATCATCAAATTTGCTTTGTTCTCTTGGTATTCTTTGTTAAAAGCTAAACCTAGGTAGGCTCATATGCTAATTCCTAAGCCCTTGAAGGCTGCTTCTTATCTCAGTGCATTTTGACAGTTTTTCACAGCTGGATAGTGCTATTTCATGTGTGCCATATAAATAACATAGTGCTCACTCCCATGGAGTTATTTATGAGTCAGCACTGGTTACCTAGAATGCATATCTTTCAAAAGGCACTATAATAAGGGGCAGTCTGCAGAGGCTTAGATACAAGGATAATCATAGGGGTAAAAAGTGTGTTTACCTTTTTAAACAATAACATTTTCAAGTAGACTGTCCCTTTCAGTTAAATTTTCTTAGGTTGTACCTTATATTTCTTTGCTTAGGAACTAATTAGGAACAGATTACAGGGACAAAAAATCAACAACAAATTTATTCAAAAATAGGTGATGTTTCGGGGGGTTCCCCTAAATGTCACCTATTTTGTGTGTATATATATATATATATATATATATATATAAATAAATATATGTGTGTGTGTGTGTGTGTGTATATATATATATATATATATGATAATGTAAGTGCAAAATATATATCTGTACCTTTATATCTATAGGAATAGATATATGGGTATAGGTATATATACAGATACACATAGAATTATGTATTTAAAATAAAAGTAGCATATTCCTGTATGTGAAGAACATTGGATTGTGAAATATTAATAACTCCTTTTGGATTAGTGTGTGAGTGCTTTTAATTTTATGCTCTTCATTAAAGTCTATGGGGAGAAGTTAGCAGTTGTGATATCGGAAGCCCTCAAATTAGCGTATGTCGGGTTTTGCTCTTGCAAAAAGGTTTTACTTCTAACTTGTAATACGCGTTTTAAACCGCATATGCAACAAGATTACTTCTAGCTGAGTATACAAGCGAATGAGAGCTCCACTTGTTATCTAGCCAACAATTTTTTTCTGCATCTTTTTACTTTAATAGATTATTTGCTTCAAATATTTATTTCATATACTTAAATACAGGGTACACCCCTTTGAAAGACAAATTGTTCTCAAGATAAAAACTGCCTCATCCCCCAGTCAATCTTTGTCTTTCGTCCCAGGAGGTTGGCAGAGATGTGTCAGAATTTTTAATTTTTGTTTTTTGTCTCTTATGGAGGGTAGTACTCTTTGGCATGGGACAGGAGTTTTAAGTAGTCCTGTCAGTCTCTTAGTGAGGGCTTGGATGAAAGTTAGAGTCCGGAGATGCAAGGAGAGTCTTTCTGCGAAACCATCCCGACTCATATTAACAGCTCATCAAGCAATCAACATTGTCGAACTTTGCTGCACTGTCTGCTTTCTTCTCTCAAGTTCATGGCGGAGGCGATGCCACTATTCGTCACACTTGAAAGGCCGTGTTCCTGTTCCATGGCCTGTGTTCCTGTTACACGGCAAAGATTCCAGTAAGATCATTTTATTTTACTTTATCGTCAAAGTACTGTAATGTGAATGTTTTCCCGAGAGGTTACCACACCTTTGCAGGTCTAACTATATGACATAAGGGTCTCAATGAGTCTCTGTTAGTATCTTGGAATCGAGGGTTAATATCTTCTGAGGGGGTTTATTGAACGGGGGGGGGGGGTTTATAATCATGTTTGTTATGTGATTCAACCTGCATATGTGTGATGTTTATGTACTCGTGGTTGGAACTTTAAGGCCTTTGGAAGTGACGCGGCCTTTTGGTTGGGCACGCTTTTTTGGACAGTTCAGTTCACCTTGTGTTTGGGCGTGGTTCCGTTCCGTTCCCCATTTCCGCATTCTTGACCATGTGGCAAAGGAGATATTCTAGTCCGCAGGGGTCTGGTCATAGGAGGTGGTGAGTGTCCCAGGCATTGTGGATGTCAGGTGCTATTTTTGTTTTCATACTTTAGTCCATATTAATATTTCCTCTATCCAGTTATGGAGGATTCTAATGCTGAGACTGTGCTCATTTCAGATTCAGTTACGGAGGATTCTGATACCGGGACTATTTTGATTTCAGATTCAGATTCTGTGTCCGGTGATGACTCCGGATTGGCCTCGTTGACACATGTCGACCGGTTTTGTTCCGTATGCCATATAAGAGCGCCTGGTTCCTTGTGCTTGGAGAATCAGGGGACTGCTGAGCCATCCGCCTCTGGGGGCCCCGTCCTACAAGAGGTGAGTTCCCTTCCAATTCATACTAATACACATGCGGGTAACCCAGTTAATGGTTCCTCCATGCGGGGTGGCGTGTTCCCCCATAGGTTGCAGCACGTTTTCGCTTACAGATAATGTTAGCGATGTTCTCGCTTACAGATAATGTTAGCGATGTTCCGTCTGCAGAGTCCAGACGTTTATTTGAGATTGTGCTTGTGTCCTATTGTCCCTGGTCTTCCACCTTGGGGTGGGCCTCTACAGTTCCCTGCGGGTGTAACTGTTTTGGAGTGTTGTGCCTTTCGTTAAAGCATTACTCACCTTTTTCAGTTATTGGCTGACCCTATTGTTAACAGATATGGGGAATTTCAGTCTGATAATTCGAATGGTGCACCTCATTAGACATGTGAGGATGGGCTAATCAACTGTTTGTCATTTGTCTGAGAGCTTTCCCAGTTTTTTGAAAGATAGGGCTCCGTTTGGCTGGTCCTGCAGGTAGGCCTGTGTCTTTTGGGCGTTAACCTTCGGGTTGCCTTATATTTTATTTTGTATTTGATGGAATGTCTTTTATTTGTGTTTTGTCTCCTTCGGGAACCATCTGGGATCGATACTCTTTGTTACTTCTTTGGAAGTTGTTTGGACATGTTAGTCCTCTGTTTAATAATGTCTGTTTTCTTTTTTTCCCCTATGTGGGAGAATTTATGCAGCTTGTCGGCTAGGACCCTGAGTACAGGCTGGTCCTGTCGGGTTAGTTTGGTTTTGTGGCTGTTCAGACACATAGCTCTGTTTCTGCTGGACTGGTTCGGTAGTAGTGCTGATGCTCAAGTTATCATTGTTTTTTATGTTCAACTAAGCATTTGAGAGGGCTTGTGGGTTTGCGAGGTGGGAAAGGATTGTTTCAGTCCTTATAGCCTTCAGTCATAGAGTGTTCCGCTGCGTCACTCTATCTGACATGTGATTTCATCAGAACCGAGAGTGTCCTCCTCCATGAGGGGGGGGGCTGGCGGGCATAGTGCCCCGTTCCCACTGGTTAAGTGGTTTGGCCTTCAGTTTTAGGCTTCTGGATGGTCCTATTGGGGCTTGATCCAACAGCTTGTATGGATAGCTGTCCAGCATGCAGAAGGTTTTGTATTTTGAAACCTGTTGCTGCTTTTGGCACCTTTAAAGGGGTGCGTGTAAGCTGTTTCTAGTGTATCTAGATACGGCTCTTACTCTTGGCCGCGTAAAGTCTGTCTGAGTTATGAGACCTTTGGGTCTTCTTCCATTGTCTCCGGGTGAGTTAGATCTCCTTTTGGGGATCTGTGTTCCGGATGTTGGTTGATCCCTGTAGGGACTTGCCTAGCTCTGGGTTTTCCTGGTGCTGGGAAGGCTTGGTACCTTTCTCTCCCCTGTGTCCTCTGCCTGTGTGGAGGTGATGGGGAGTAGGGTTTTGGGAACTTCGAGGTATCCCTTCTGTTGTCCTCTGGCCTTGTGAAGTCTCTTCATTTGACTTCTAGCCTTGCTCCTTGGAGAGTTGGTCTTTATCTAGGGGTGGTTCCTTCCTTTGGTCTGGGTTTTCGAGTTCTCTTTGCTGTCCGGATTCTCTGGATATGCTCCTTTCCCTTTGTCTGGCTTTTGGCCAGTCGGGGTGTTTAGTTCAAAGGTATAGTTGCCTGAACTATTAGGTACCCGGACCTGTTTTTCTTCCTGAGTCTTCCTCTTTCTGGGGCTTTGCTCCTGTCCCAATTTTGGATCTCAGGGCTGGTCGTGATGTTCCACGGTGGTGGGAACTGGGGCTATGTCATTGCTTCATATACCTAACTGGGTCACGGTTGGCCTGGTTTATCGGAGTATATATTACTCTTTGCCACAGAGTAACCCATGTCGTCTGGGGTTAGCTGGGTGGCTTGCGCCTCAAGATTGGTGGGTTTCTACCCAGCTGCTGTCGCTGGGTTCCAGTTTATGGTGCTCCTTGGGGTAGCATTCCCCTGTAAGTTTGCCAGTGTACACGTGGATTCTCTGCTCTGCAGGCGAATGGGATGGCTGTGCCTCTGTTGGGCGAACTACTTGAAAGGGGGGCCTTTCTAGGACATTTGTGGGGGATTTTTTTCTTCCCGTTTAGCCGGTGGCTTTGGGCCTTGAGGACGGTTATTGCCCTTCCGACCTCTTCCCTTATTCTTTAGGGGATATTCTCTTCTTAGGGAGACAGAGCCCTTACTAGGGGCTTCTCCTTGTTGGGAAGTGGAAGGTGGACTGGGTTCCACATGGAATCTTGTTGGTTCCATGTCAGACTGTGAGACCTTGTTTTGATAGATCCTTAGGTCTATGGCCTTGTCTGTTTTCAGAGTTGGGTTGTACTTGGACTCTGGGGAGATGGCTCTGCCATCTTTACGCTTGTTCCTGTACCAGTTTCGTGATTCTTTGTTCCCTTGTATTGGTGGCCCAGCTGGGTCTGCAGGTCAGGATGCCAGAGTGGTCTATGGGTCACAGTATCCTTTGGGATGTGTGAGCTTGCTGAGTCTATTTTGATAGCTCAGTCTGCTAGATGTTTTTTCCTTTATCCTTGATCTTTTGACAGGAGACGGTTTCCTCTTCCTTCGGGTTCTGATGGTATTCTCTCCTTCTTGGGGGGCCTCGATGGAGGCTTTGTGTTCCCCTTTTTAGGGACCTGTAAGTAGGTCCGGCGGCTTAGGTTGCCTGGAGCATGCTCTCTGTCGGGGGCTGTTTTGTGCTGTCCGTTTCTTCTTCTTCCTTGCAAGCTCCCTCTGTGTCGTCCTGTTATGGACTCTGTGTTTTTGAACTTGGGGAGGCGTTGGGAAGAATTTGCCTCTCGGTTGCTTTCCATCCTTGCATGTTGTTGTGGAGACATCTTTTCGGTCTCCGTGCCCGGTATTATCCCGGGTTTCACCTGGTATAGGCGTGGCCTCTTTCTCTCTTGGAGGTGCTGTTTTTTTTATTAAGGGACTTTTCGGTTTCCTCGGTCCTCCTTTGCCTTGTTCCCCTTGGGGATTTTGGCTGGTTCACCCTTCATTTGTGAGGGGTAAGTGGTGGGAGACCATTTGTTGGTCAATGGTGTCTCTTGGTGGACTGTTGGCTCAATCAAGTATGTTTTGCGGTCTCTAGTTTGACTCTGGACTGGCTGTGAGCCAGTGTCACTGGGGCTTTTCCTTTAAAAAATTTCTCGGCTTCGGACGAAGTGTTTTTTTATTGGGTAGAGGTTTAGGCCTGGTGCTCTCAGTATGGGCCACCTATTGCACCCTCCCATCTTGGCATTCAGTGTTCTCTATAGCTTGGGTATTGTTTCTCAAACGTAATGAATGCAGCTGTGGACTCTTTCCATTTAAGAAGAAAAACATAAATTATGCTTACCTGATAATTTCCTTTTCTTCTGATGGAAAGAGTCCACAGCTCCCCACCCATAATTTTATGTGGGGCGTCCTTTTATCCTTCTGGCACCTTTCACCCTGATATTTCTTCTACTGTTCCTTGTTCCTCGACAGAATGACTGGGGGATGAGGAGAGCGGAAGGAGTATTTAAGCCTTTGGCTGGAGTGTCTTTGCCTCCTCCTGGTGGCCAGGTTCTTAATTCCCAAAAGTAATGAATGCAGCTGTGGACTCTTTCCATCAGAAGAAAAGGAAATAATTTATGTTTTGTTTTTTTTTTGCTTTACTGGAAATGATTGCTATGACAACGTATTTGTTGTTTTTAATACAAACAAAATCTCTCTAATTTATAATACAATAGCCAAGATATGATCTCCATCTGGTTATATTAATACTTTAATCCCTACAGCTTTTACCAAAGACAGGTAGTTCTTATGAACAATATTTTTCTTATATGAAGCATAACTTGAAGCTTGTTTACACATTCAAATTTTAATTAGATAATAGCTGATTATTTTCCTTTACGAAATTCTATTTTACTAAATTTAGTGACTTTCAATAACTTTGACCAAGATTACAAGTTGTGCCGTACATTAATGCTGCTAAAAATGTGGCTGAATGGCAATTTCCATTGCGCCACCATTACAAGTTACCAAAAAACGTTATTTTTTCGGACGTTATGGTGCGGTAAGCCGCATACCGCATACACACCAAGTTCCAAATTTGCGTGCTTGTGCTTGTATTCCCCCATAGAGATCAATGGAGAAAAAAGTGTTGGAAAAAAACACCTGCGACTGCGAAATGGCGATTGCAATAATGCATTCCCCATTGAAGTCTATGGAGAAAAGAACGTTTTGTAAAAAGCTAACATAAGCCCCTAGTCTAATAACCCCTTATACGCCATCCCCCCACATCGCTAACACTAAATAAAGCTATTAATCCTTAATCCACTGTCCCCCTACATCACCAACACTAAATAAAGCTATTAATCCTTAATCCGCTGTCCCCCTACTTCGCCAACATTAAATAAAGCTATTAATCCTTAATCCGCTGTCCCCCTACATCGCCAACACTAAATAAAGCTATTAATCCCTAATCCGCTGTCCCCCTACATCACCAACACTAAATAAAGCTATTAGCCCTTAATCCCCCCCACATTGACAATACTAAATAAAGCAATTAACTCCTTATCCGCCATCTCCCTGAATCGCAAAAACTAAAATAAACCTATTAACCCCTAATCCGATGCTCACCCATATTGCAAATACTTAAATAAACCTATTAACCCCTAATCCGCCAACCACTCACATCGCGACTACCTAAATTAAAGTATTAACCCATAAACCTAGCACCCCCTAACTCTAAATTAAAGTTACAATATAACTTCCTTAAAATAAATAAAAATTTACCTGTGAAATAAAAAAAGAACTAAACTTAAACCATAAAAAAAATCTAACATTACTATTTTAACAAAATAAAAGATACCAAAAGTTAAAAACCTAAATTACAAATATTTAAAAATCCTAACACTATGGAAAAAAAAGAATCCTAACATTACAACAAATTAAAAACTCTAAAATTACATAAAATAACAAAATCTAACATTAGAAAATATAACAAACAAAATTATCCAAAAGGATAATAAGGGGGGCTTTGTAGGTTTTTTTGGGGTAAAATATCTGTTAAACTTAGGGCAATCCCCTACAAAAGGCCATTTTTAGGGCTATTAGTAGTTTATTTATAGATTTGGGGGGGTTGTTATTTTGGGGTGTTTTTTTATTTTAAATGGGGTATTAGATTAGGAAAAAAAATTATTTTGGATAATTTTGTTTGTTATTTTCTGTAATGTTAGATTTTGTTATTTTAGAGTTTTTTTATTTTTTTGTAATGTTAGGATTTTTAAATATTTGTAATTTAGGTTTTTTATCTTTGGTATCTTATTTTGTTAAAATAGTAATGTTAGTTTTTTATAGTTTAATAAAAGATACCAAAAATTAAAAACCTAAATTACAAATATTTAAAAATCCTAACACTATGAAAAAAAAAAAGAATCCTAACATTACAACAAATAAAAAACTCTAAAATTACATAAAATAACAAAATCTAACATTAGAAAATATAACAAACGAAATTATCCAAAAGGATAATAAAGGGGGCTTTGTAGTTTTTTTGGGGTAAAATATCTGTTAAACTTAGGGCAATCCCCTACAAAAGGCCATTTTTAGGGCTATTAGTAGTTTATTTATAGATTAGGGGGGGTTGTTATTTTGGGGTGGTTTTTTATTTTAAATGGGGTTTTAGATTAGGAACATTTTTTTTTATTTTGGATAATTTTGTTTGTTATTTTCTATAATGTTAGATTTTGTTATTTTGTGTAATTTTAGAGTTTTTTTTATTTTTTTGTAATGTTAGGATTTTTTTATTTTTTTGTAGTGTTAGGATTTTTAAATATTTGTAATTTAGGTTTTTTATCTTTGGTATCTTATTTTGTTAAAATAGTAATGTTAGTTTTTTATAGTTTAAGCTTAGGTTTTAGTTTTTTTTTATTTCACAGGTAAGCGTTTATTTATTTTAAGGAAGTTATATTGTAACTTTAATTTAAAGTTAGGGGTTGCTAGGTTTAGGGGTTAATACTTTATTTTAGGTAGTCGCGATATGGGTGGTTGGTGGATTAGGAGTCAATAGGTATTTTTAGTATTTACGATGCGGGGGGATAGCAGATTAGGGGTTAATAGGATTATTTTAGTATTTGCGATGTGGGTGGTTGGCGGATTAGGGGTTAATATGTTTATTTTAGTATTTGCTATGTGGGGAGTGGCGGATTAGGGGTTAATAAGTTTATTTAAGTATTTGCAATGCAGGGGGTGACGGTTTAGAGGTTAACAGCTTTATTTAGTGGTTGTGACACGGGGGGGTTAGCAAAATCCATAACTACTAGTCTTTGATTATGGAATGGATTGCTGCGGTATAGGCTATTCCCTAGCGGAATAGCCATACCGCACAACTTGTAATACAGAGTAGCTGACCATTCCACACGCAAAGGCTATTTTTCAAGCGGTATAGCCATACCGCATAACTTGCCTTTGTTCATTTATCTGTGATACCCTTGCAAACATTCAGTTTTATTAAAGGGAAAGCAAATACCGATTTTAATATAAAATATTTTGTTGTGTGTTTTAAAACAAGTTTGGAATATATTTTTATTATTTAGTTTGTCTCATTTTCTTGTAATTTAGCTCTGAAATTTGTGAATTTTCTAATTCTAAGAGCCTCTTTCAGCCCTGCTGACTTTTCAAGGGTAACACTGCTACATTTTCTTCCTATAATTGGCTTTAAAAGATAACAGGCTGTAAAACAACACACTGAATACTAACAAGCGTGTGTTTCAAGAGTTTGTGGCAGCAACCAGGTGAGGAGTACAAAGACAAGTGTGTCTTGCCTACAGACAAGCATGGTGGTGGGAGTTTCATGGTCTGGGCCTGCATGAGTGCTGCCAGCACTGGGGAGCTACAGTTCATTGAGGGAACCATGAATGCCAACATGTACTGTGAAATACTGAAGCAGAGCATGATCCCCTCCCTTTGGAGACTGGGCTGCAGGGCAGTATTCCAAAATGATAACGACCCCAAACACACCTCCAAGATGACCACTGCCTTACTAAAGAAGCTGAAGGTAAAGGTGATGGACTGGCAAAGCATGTCTCCAGACCTAAACCCTATTGAGCATCTGTGGGGCATCCTCAAACGGAAGGTGGGGTAGCGCAATGTCTTTAACATCCACCAGCTCCGTGATGTTGTCATGAAGGAGTGGAGGAAGACTCAAGTGGCAACCTGTGATGCTCTGGTGAACTCCATGCCCAAGAGGGTTAAGGCAGTGCTGCAAAATAATGGTGGCTACACAAAATATTGACACTTTGGGCCCAATTTGGACATTTCCACTTAGGGGTGTACTCACTTTTGTTGCCAACGGTTAAGACATTAATCGCTGTGTGTTGAGTTATTTTGATTGGACAGCAAATTAAGAATGTTATACAGACTGTACACTCACTACTTTACATTGTAGCAAAGTGTCATTTCTTCAGTGTTGTTACATGAAAAGATATAATAAAATATTTACAAAAATGTGAGGGGTGTACTTAATATTTCCATAAGCATCTTCAGATTACTAATTCTTCTGGTGTGCTAACCCAACACCGCGTTAGATCTACATTTCAAAACCCAAAACGCATTATGCATTTTTACATATGTTTTATACAAAGTTCTATATACATAGAAAAAAAATATTTAAAAAATATGTTTTTATTCAATATATATATATTATAATGTTAATGTAAAAATATACCCTGTGTGCGCAATTATTAGGCAAGTTGTATTTTTGAGGATTCATTTAATTATTGAACAACTACAGTGCTCTCGGCCGATCCAAAATGTTATTAAACCTCAAACCTGAATATTTAAGAAAATAAAAGGGAGTTTTGGCTTTCTTAGGAGAATATCTATGTGTGCACAATTATTGGGCAACTATTAGTGCACAAAATTATTATGCAACTAAATGAAAAAAGAAAATTTTCCCATCTTATATATCATAATAAACAAACAACTCAAAATTTACAAATAAACATTTCTGACATTTCCAAAAAAAATAATAGCGACCAATATAGCCACCCTTCTTTTTAATAACAGTCATAAGCCTTCCATCCATGAAGTCTGTCAGTTTCTTGAACTGTTGACGATCAACTTTTTGTGCAGCAGCAACCACAGCCCCCAGACACTGTTCAGAGAAGTGTACTGTTTTAATTCACGGCAGGTCAGGTGAGGAAGGGGCCATGTCATTATTCTTTCATATTTAAGGCCTTTACTGGATAGCCATGCAGTGGAGTTCTTCAAGGCTTGCAATGGAGCATTGTCCTGCATAAATATCATGGTCTTCTTGAAAGATGCAGACTTTTTCATGTACCATTGCTTAAAGAAAGTGTCTTCTAAAAACTGGCAGTAGGTTTGGTAGTGTATTTTGAGTCCATCTTCAACCCGAAAAGGTCCAACTATCTCATCTTTCATAATACCAGCCCATACCAGTACCCCGCCTCAACCTTGCTGGCATCTGAGTCAAAGTGGCGCTCTGTGCCTGTTACTGATCCAGCCACGGGCCCATCCATCTGGTTGGTCAAGAGTTACTCTTATCTCATCAGTCCATAAAACCTTTGGAAAATCTGTCTTCAGTCTTGCTGTTTCAACTTTTGTGTCTTGTTCAGTGGTGGTCGGGTTTCAGCCTTCCTTACCTTGGCCATGTCTCTGAGCACTGAACACCTTGTACTTCTGGACACTACAGGTAGTTTGCAGTTCTGGCATATGACATCGCTGGAGGATAATAGGTTCCTGGTAGCTTCACATTTGATTCTTCTCAAATCTTTGTCAGTTAATTTGCGTCTTTTTTTCTCAACACGTTTCTTGCGACCCTGTTGACTATTTGCAACAAAACGTTTCATGATTCTGTGATCACGCCCCAATATCTTAGCAATTTCAAGAGTTCTTCATCCCTCTGAAAGGCTTTTTACAATTTTTGACCTTTCAGAGTCGGTTAAGGACCTCTGGTTAATTTTCGGAGCGCTAATTGCTACAGCGAACTTGCCGCAACAATAAGCAGCTACTTGTAATGGTTGGTTATTTATCGTGCGCCCGTTAACGGACAAATTTGCGCTCCACTTGTATTCTAGCCCAAAATGAATAATTTAATCATTTACACATAAATACAGAGAAAAAAAATTGTATTGTTAAGGTTCATCAAAAATCTTAAAATTATTCACCCAAAATATTTTATCACAAACGTAAAATTTGTATGTAAATTACACAGGAATAAATTGTATTAAATATGCACAGCGTAATTCATAATTTAAGTACATCGGATGTGCAAAAAATAAACAGAAAATTGTACTATACAATGCGTAATGTTGTTTTATCGTAAAATGGACGTTCCAGGAGCGTATATGAGATTTGTCTCTGTAATCCCAGTTTAAGAGGTCAATTTAACAAATGTCAAGCGGACATGATTCGCTATAGTGAGCCATGTCCTCCTGACATCGCTAAATGCTGACAGCATACGCTGTTGGCATTTAACATTGCACAAGCATTTCTGGTGAAATGCTTGTGCAATGCGGCCACCCGGCTTACCGGTGGCCAATCGGGATTATTGCAGTCCGCCACCTAAAAGGTAGCGGACAACTTAAGAAGCAGTGGTCTTATGTCTGCTGCTTATTAAATCCGCCCCTAATTCTGTAAAGATTTTCGCACTACAGATCTCACAGTTTTTTCTTGCAAACTAAAAGAGGTCAATATTCTCTCAAAACACTCAAAATACTTATAACCTTATTAGAAAAACATGTGCATATAAAATATAGGCATGTGTAAGATGCTATACATAGAAAACAGTGTAATGTGATTAATATTGGCTGCAGGATTTCATTTTTATAGTGTGCCCCCAGCTCACTGCTAACTTTGCCTTGCACAGCCGTTTCCCTTCCCAGCGAGCGCCATTACTTTCTATAAGAGACATATCGCCACTCGCAGGGACAGCCCCTTAATTAAGATAATTCCACCAGGGCAGCCCCTGCGAGGGTCGGCGTGACAAACCACATCTGATTTAGATAGCCGGTCCCTTAGATATCACTGAACTAAAAGCTTTAGAGAATTGAGCTTTGCCTTCAGCATGTTTTTGATCCATTAAAATTCTGTGTATCAAGTTAGTTTAAAAGGTCAAAGACTTTCAGATAAAAGCTATATATTACTGCAAAGCAATAGAGACAATTTTCTGTCTTGTATATTGTCTAGCAGGATTTATTGGTAATATAAAACAAGCACATATTTTCCCTGATTTGATCCAAAAGTTTTTCTTTTCTTTTCCAGCTCCTGTTTCTTATAACTTGTAAAAGAACAATTGAAAAAGAAAAGAATAAATGTTTATACCATACACATGTTAGACTATAGCAGCAAACACATTTAAACAGCTTTTCACTTTACTTATGTTTTCAGGTTTGCTTCATTCTCTTGGTATCCTTTGTTGAAGGAGCTAACTGAACACATTGGGTGAGCCAATGAAAAGAGACATATATGTGCAGGCCCCAATCAGCAGCTGGCTCCCAGTGGTGCATTGCTGGTCATAAGCCTACCTAGATATGCTTAAATGATCAATGTAATTATTTCATGGTGGTGAGAGACCATAATCTACTACTCCTGGGAATTACTCTTCCCGGCCAGTAGGAGGAGATTTCCAAACCCCAAGAGTTCTATAAAACCCCTCCCACCTGGAAACTACTACTACTACTGGAAACTAGTCTGACTTATAGCCAAGCAAATAAATAGAAGCAGGGACAAAAAGAAACAAACCAGCACCAGAAAAATAATATGGTGGGGTTGCTTGGATTCTCACCACCATGAAAGAAATACATATATCAGGTAAGCATACATTATGTTTTCTTTCATATAGGTGATGCGAGTCCACAATCCATTACTCCTTGGAAATAATACTAAGTAACGAAAAAATGAGAGAGGACTAACAAGGAAATCCACAACCCAAATAGAACTCCAAAAATAGGTCCTTTTTAATTAACCTGAGACAACTGCCTGAATGACTTTTCTACCATAGGCTGCCTCAGAAGAAGCAAAAACATCAAAATGGTAGAATTTAGTAAAAGTATGTAAATAAGATCAAGTAGCTGCCTTACAAATTTGGTCAACAAAAGCCTCATTATTAAAAGCTCAATAAGTGGCAACTGACCTGATAGAATGGGCAGTAATCAGTTTAGGGGGAAGCTGTCCAAATCTCCAAGTAAGCCTTATGAATCAAAAGCTTCAACCTAGAAGCTAATGAAACGGCAGTAGCCTTCTGACCTCGTTTAGAGCCAGAAAAATTAACAAACTAGAAGTTTGTCTGAAATCCTTAGTAGCATCCACATAATACTTCAAAGCTCTTACAACATCTCAGTTATAAAGAAGCCTCTGTGAAGAATTATTGGGATTAGGACACAAAGAAGGGACAACAATTTTGCTACTTATATCGGTGGACAGAACCTTAGGCAAAAAGTCAAACTTGGTTCTCAAAACTGATTTATCCTGATGAAAAATAAGATAAGGAGTATCATAACAAAAAGCAGACAACTCAGAGACTCTTCTAGCAGAAGAAAAAAAAATTCCAAGAAAGAAGCGTAATATCCACCTTATGCATAGGCCCAAATGGAGGAGCATGCAAAACCTTCAACACCAAATTCAGATTCCAAGGCAGAGAAATTAGTTTCATAACAGGCTTCATTCTAGACAAAGCCTGAACAAAACAATGAATGTCAGGAAGATTAGTAATCTTCTTGTGTAACAAAACTGAAAGCAGAAATCTGACCCTTCAACGAACTAGCCCTTATCTAAACCATCCGGCAAAACCTGCAAAATACTAGGAATTCTAAAACAATGCCAGGAAAAGCCATGATCTATACATCAATAAATAAAGGTCTTCTAGACTTTAGGATAAATCTTCCTAATCACAGACTTGCGGGCCTGAGTTAAAGTCTCAACAAAATAATCAGATAAACCCTTTTCCTAAGAACTAACCATTCAATCTCCATGCATAAAGCCTAGAGTTGAGATCAAGATGGAAAAACGGACCTTGCAGAGGAAAAGGCCATGGTGGGCAACTGAACATCTGAACCAGATTTGCATACCAAATCTTGCAAGGCCAAGCCGGAGCAATCAGAATTACAGATGACTCATCTTGCTTGATTTTGGTAATCACTCTGGGAAGAAGAACCAAAGGAGGCTAAACATAAGCTAGTTAAAAACACTGTGGAGCTACTAGAGCATCTACAAATTCCCCCGGAGGAGCCCTTAACTTTGCAAAGTACCTGGGAAATTTTCTGTTTAACAAAGAGGGCACCAGATCTATTTCTGGGAAACCCCAAGGATCCACTATATAATTGAAAACTTTGATGAAGAGACCACTCCCCTGGATGTACAGACTGACAACTGAGAAAACCTGCTTCCCAGTTGTTCACTCCTGGATTATGATCTGCAGAAATTAGTCAACAATTGACTTCTGCCCAGGAAATAATGTTAGATACTTCCCTCATGGGTAGGAAACAGCGAGTGCCCCCCTGATGATTGATGTAGGCTACCACTGTGACATTGTCTGACTGAAAACGGAGATGAGACTCTCTTTACAGTAGAGACCAGTTCTGACGGACTCTGAAAATTGCACAGAGTTCTCAAACATATATATATATCTATATTAAAAAATGTATCTAAATAACCTAAAAAGATTAATAGAATGCCCAACAATAAAAAATAGTACTTACCAATAGGCACCCAACTACTGGAAAGAACCAGTAGAATGCCAAACCAGTGCTGAAACATATCAGCAGAGGATTTGGAATAGGAGTATACCAATGACCCAACAGGAGGAGACAAAAGACAGGTCCCTGCGACAACTGTGGTAGGCTTGTTAACAATTTCCATGGGGTGACAAAATGTGTCACTACCCATATTCCCAATACATTTCTCCAACAAACACTGCAAAGCTCTTGGGGTTTGGAAATATTTGCCTCCTTCTACTTGCTGGAAATAATAATTCCCAGGAATAATGGATTGTGGACCATATGAAAGAAAAAGGACACCAAGAGAAATCAAATTGAGATATGACCTAAGTATCGAAGTAGAATAGGAGATCGCCAAGGTATGAGTAAGGAATATTCCAACTTGATACTTTTTCATTTGTATCTTTACAAGAAAACGACCTCCTAAGCATTGAATGAAAACCATACTGCACTCATAATGCTGGTATAATTTTAGTGCCTAACAAACTGCAGTGGAAAAGTATTGTTAAAGAGACATAAATCCCAAACTTTCTCTTTCATGATTCAGTTAGAGCATACAATTTTAAACACCTTTCCAAATTCTACTGGTATCCGTTGTTGAAGGAGCGGCTATTAACGAATAGGAGCTAGCTGAACACATTTAAGCCAATGATAAAAGGCATATTTGAGCATTCACTAATCAGCAACTAGCTCCCAGCTTCTGAGCCTACCAAGGTTTGCTTTTCAACAAGATATCAGATACAAAGAAAAGGAAGCAAATTAGATAATAAAAGTTAATTCAAAAGTTGTTTAAAATTGCATAATCTTTCGGACTGGAATTCATGTCCTTTTAAATCACTGAGAGACACTAATTACAGATTTGGAAATTCAGCTCTTATTGTTTTGAATATTTTTTCACATAACTAGATATGGGCATTTGGATTTCCATAACAAAATCTTATTTCACTGTATTCCTTGCATTAGTCTGCAAACACAGAACTTACCTCCTCTTTAAAGAATAAACAAACTAACAAATGCACACAGCACACAGATTTAGTTAATTGCTGTGGTTACAACTATTATTCTCAAGAAATGAAAGTTTTTTTCTACAGGCAAAAGAGAATTCAAGTTTACAGTTTTACATTAGTAAATAATGATACAACTATGTCAGCTGAACGATTCCTGTGTCAGCCAATAAGTACATTTCAGATTTGTTCTTGACAAAACAAACACACTAAAAAATAATCGTTGTGTGCTGCTGTTGGCTTGTAGCACTAGCATTAGCTACTACTTTAACTTTCTTTAAATTTAAATAGTTGATTCTCTGCTGCACTGAAGACGTTCCTCTTAGTAAATAAGGGGTTAACAGATTTCCATTAACAAATAATGAAATAGATTTGTAGAGTTACTCTGTGGCCCTCTCTGCATCGGACAGCGGTGGTGCCGATCGTTGGTGGGTGGGAGCCTTAGCAGGGAGGTGGGTGGGTGGCCAATTTCCGGTGCAACATCCGGATCCTGTCCTGTGAGGAGGCGAGGGGTGGGGCTCAGTCACCAAATTTAATGTAATTGTATAAGCCAAGGAGGGAGAGGGAAAATGAGTGGGATTTTTTTTTGGAAAGGGATCCGGGAGGGGGGTTATTGAGGGGGGGGGGGAACCTACACTACAGGAAATAGGGGGATTCTATTTTTTTTATTAAAAAAAAGGGCACATTTGTTAGGAAAATGGGTACTGGCAGACAGCTGTCAGTACCTAAGATGGAGGCCAATAGGTCAAGGGGGGAGGCTTAGAGAGCTATTTGGGGGGATCAGGGAGGTTGGGGGCTAAGGGGGGATCCTTTTTGTCCATGATGAACGATTTGTGATAAAATTATTTGTTTTCACTGTGCGTTTGTTAGTTGGGTACTACATTTCTACATGTATAAAATCATTACAAAGAATGCAGCAAAAACAAAGCCCATTCTCGAAGTCTAGTCTTGTATACTTGGGTGCAGTACAGGTCAGTAAACCAGAGAGTTAGAAGGCCAGTGAGTAGGAATAACAGGTGGAATCAGGTTTACTTCTGCTTAGGGAAGCATGAAAATATTTTATAGTTTGCTCAAATATTTATCTGGGTTTTATTCTTTTTTTCTTAGATAAAATTATGCATTGAAATCAAAGGTTAGCCTGAAGATTATATGCAGTTGTATTTTTTTACATTTTTAAACGTGCATAAGGTTATAGGGGCGGATTTAATAAGCAGTGAATGATGCTTAATCCGCCCCTAGTCTCTGGCTCGCAGGAAACTGTAGTTAAGAAGCAGCGGCCGTTTAGGTGGCGGACTGATATCATCCTGAACCAGTGCGATCGGGATGATTGACACCCCTGCTAGCGGCCGATTGGCTGCGAATGTGCAGGGGGCGGCATTGTACAAGCAATCGAGTTAGAGCTCTAGTTAACTGTTCGGCAAAGCAACAGAAAGCTGTACAAACACAAATACAGTTAACAGAACAGTTAGACTCATAATAACACTGTCTGATAAAATTGCATTAAAAAGTTATAAGGGCTCGAAGATATGAGGTATCAGGTTTAAAATAATAATAAAATAATGCAAAGGACTTAAACATATTAATGCATACATTCACATGTGTACATATGTATTTATATATCTATATTTTACTGTATATTTACTGTACATATTTCACATTCCAATATTCTTCAGTGTTTTTTATTGTAAATACATATTTATATGTATTTATTTATATATATACTGTGTGTGTGTGTGTGTGTGTGTGTGTGTGTATATATATATTTCTATACCTGTATATCTAATCCTATAGATATAGGTATAGATTTGTATTTTAATTGAACATTATCATATATATTTAGAAATATATATTTAATAATAAAAAGTACATTATTTCTATCACCAAGATTACAAGTTGTGCGCTAAACCGGGCACATACATAACACAAAAAAATGAGCGGTATCTCCCTCTCCATAGCGCTGCCATTACAAGTTAATGAAATACCTTCTTTTGTTGTGTGGTATGGTGCATTAAGCTCCATACCGCACAAAACCCAAGGCCTGACTTGACGTGCTCATGCACGTTTTCCCCATAGACATCAATGGAGAGAAAATGTTAGAAAAAATTTAACACCTGCGATCGCGGAATGGTGATCACCGTAACTCAATCCCCATTGATGTCTATGGGGACAAGAAGGTTTTGTTTAAATCTAACACCCTAACATAAACCCCTAGTATAAATACCACTAACCCGCCGCCCCGACAGCGCCAACACTAAATAAAGTGATTAACCCCTAAACCAATGCCCCCCCCCCACATCGCTAACACCTAAATAAACCTATTAACCCCTAAACTTCCGGCCCTCCACATCGCTACTACTATAATAAATCTATTAACCCCTATACCGCCGGCCCCCACATCGCTACTAATAAAATAAAAAAATACTAAGTTAAAATAAAAAAAAAATTCTAACATTACTTACAACTAAGATTAAATTAAAATAAATAAATCTAAAATTACAAATAGTAAAAAAGTCTAAAATTACAGAAAAAAAATAAACCAAATTATCAAAAATAAAAAAAATTAAACCTAATCTAGTACCCCTATAAAAAAGCCCCCAAAATAAAAACACCCCTTAATATAACACTAAACTGCCAATAGCCCTTAAAAAGGCCTTTTGTAGGGAATTTCCCTACAGCTATTTTGCAGCCCATTAAAATAAAAAAATCCCTAATCTAACCCCCCCCCCCCCCCACAAAAAAAGACTAAGTCTAACCCCCAAATAGGTAATCACCATTCCTGAAGTCCGGTGGAGAAGGTCTTCTTCCAATGGGGGGCCATCTTCATCCAGGGCGATGGCGGAGCGGAGGTGACTGCAGAACAGGAACGGCGGCCGCAGAGCCATCCAGCGTGGAGGATCCATGAGATCAATGTCGCACACTGAAGCTTGAATGCAAGGTACCCGTTTTATATTTGGGGTACCTTGCATTCCTATTGGCTGAAAATTTCAAATCAGCCAATAGGATGAGAGCTACTAAAATCCTATTGGCTGATTTGAACATGCTGGATGTCTCTGAGGCTGGCTTTCTTGCTCCACGCCACCTCCGCGCTGCCTTCACTCTGGATGAAGATAGAAGAGGTCCCCGTGCTGGATGAAGATGACGCTGCGTCCCTATGCTGGATGAAGATGATGCCGCCTGGAAGAAGACCTTCACAACCTGGAAGAAGACCTTCTCTGACCGACTTCAGGAACGGTGAGTACCAATTTGGGGGTAAGACTTAGGCTTTTTTTTTTTTTTTTTTTTGGTGTGTTTTTTTTTTTTTATTAGTAATTTTTTTATTTTAAACGGACATAATACTCATATGCTAAATCACTTGAAACTGATGCAGTGTAACTGTAAAAAGCTGACAGGAAAATATCACCTGAACATCTCTGTGTAAAAAAGGAAGATATTTTACCTCACAAATTCATCAGCTCAGCAGAGTAAGTTCTGTGTAAAAAGTTATAATTCAGCTGCTACTCAGCTTCAGGAAAAAAAAAATGAAGAAATGAACAGCAGCCAATCAGCATCAACAGTGCTGAGGTCATGAACTCTTTTACTGTGATCTCATGAGATTTCACTTAACTCTCATGAGATTTCATAGCAAACTTCCTTACACTGAATAGGGAAATAACATGAGAGTGCACGAGGCTCACTACCTTAGCTATCCCGGGACAGACATACTGATTTGCTGCTTAGAAGTCCTTTACAATGGGATGTGGCTACTGAGAAACTTTTGAGGTAAATATCTTTCTTTTTTACATAGAGATGTTCAGGTGATATTTTCTAGTCAGCTTTTTACAACTATGCTGCATTAGTTTCAAGTGTTTAAACATTTGGGTATTATGGCCCTTTAATTGGCTGCAAAAGAGCTGATTGCCTGCTTAGGTTTTTTGTGTTTTTATTTTATTTTGGTAGGTTGTGTGAGTGGGTGGGGGGGGGTACTTTTAGGGGGTAACTTGAACTTTATTTTGGTAGAAGAGCTGATCACTTTAGGACAATGCCCTACAAAAGGCACTTTTAAGGGTTATAGGTAGTTAAGCGTTAGATTAGGGTGTGTTTTTATTGGGGGGGGGGTTATTTTTCTAGATTAAGTTTAATTTTTTTTTTTTTGATAATTTGGTTTATTTTTTTCTGTAATTTTAGACTTTTTATTTTTTGTAATTTTAGATTTATTTATTTTAATTTAATCTTTGTTTCTTTTTTCTAGTAACGTTAGGATTTTTTATTTTAATTTTAACTTAGTATTTTTTTTATTTTATGTAATTGGGGTTAATTTAGGGGGTGTTAGGTTAGCGGGTTTAGTGATTAAATTAGTTATTTGCGTTGTGGGGGGATGGCGGTTTAGGGGTTAATAGTTTAATTAGGTTTATCGTGTTGTGGGGGATGGATGTTTAGGGGTTAATAGTTTTTGTTTAGTAGTAGCGATGTGGGGGGGCTGGCGGTTTAGGGGTTAATAGGTTTATTTTAGTAGTAGCGATGGGGGGGCAGAGGTTTAAGAGTTAATAAGTTTATTTAGTGTTGGCAATGTGGGGGGTCGGCGGTTTAGGGGTTAATAGGTCTATTTAGTGTTGGCTATGTGGATGGGCAGCAGATTAGGGGTTAATAAGTTTATTATAGTATTTGTGATGCGGAGATTGCGGTTTAGGGGTTATAGGTAGTTGTTTGGGTGTTAGTGTAGTTTGTAACATTTTAGTTATGAGTTTTGTGAAACGCTAACGTAATAGCCGGACCGCACAACCTGTAATACAGGTGCAATGAAAATCCCACACTCAAAAGTCATTTTTTGAGTGCGGAATGGAGAGTTACCTAAAGGCTAAAACGCTAGCGGTATAGCCATAGCCATACCGCCGCGACTTGTAATACGGGAGACCTGCATATTCAGCACTCAATGGCCAATTTTTCAGCGGTATAGCCCTACCGCACTGTACCCCACAATTTGTAATTTTGCTGTATGTGAAAAACGTAGGAATGAAAAATATGCGAAACATGCATCTGGGTTCTCAATATTGGACTAACACGGTCGGGTTAGCGCACAAGAATTGTTATCTTCCTTGTGCGTAATTAAAATATTAATAAATATTAATAAAAATTATTTTATAATATTATATATACTGTAATATATATATATATATATATATATATATATATATATATATATAGTTCTGCTCATAAGTTTACATACCCTGGCAGAATTTATGATTTCTTGGCCATTTTTCAGAGAATATTAATGATAACACAAAGATTTTTCTTTCACTCATGGTTAGTGTTTGGCTGAAGCCATTTATTATCAGTCAACTGTGTTTACTCTTTTTAAATCATAATGACAACAGAAACTACCCAAATGACCCTGATCAAAAGTTTACATACCCTGATGATTTTGGCCTGATAACATGAACACAAGTTGACATAAAGGGGTTTTTAATGGCTATTAAAGGTAACCATCCTCACCTGTGATCTGTTTGCTTGTAATTAGTGTGTGTGTATAAAAGGTCAATGAGTTTCTGGACTCCTGACATACCCTTGCATCTTTCATCCAGTGCTGCACTGACGTTTCTGGATTCTGAGTCATGGGGAAAGCAAAAGAATTGTTAAAGGATCTGCGGGAAAAGGTATTTGAACTGTATAAAACAGGAAAGAGATATAAAAAGATATCCAAGGAATTGAGAATGCAAATCAGCAGTGTTCAAACTCTAATCAAGAAATGGAAAATGAGGGGTTCTGTTGAAACCAAACCACGGTCAGGTAGACCAACTAAAATTTCAGCCACAACTGCCAGGAAAATTGTTGGGGATGCAAAGACAAACCTACAAATAACTTCAGGTGAAAATCAGGACTCTCTGAAAACATGTGGTGTGGCTGTTTCAAGATGCACAATAAGGAGGCACTTGAAGAAAGATGGGATGCATGGTCGAGAAGCCGTTACTACGCAAATGCCACAAAGTATCACGCTTACAATATGTCAAACAGCACAGAGACAAGCCTCAAACCTTCTGGCACAAAGTCAGTTAGAGTGATGAGACCAAAATTGATCTTTTTGGCCACAACCATAAACGCTACATTTGGAGAGGAGTCAACAAGACCTTGATGAAAGGTACACCATTCCTACTGTGAAACACGGAGGTGGATCACTGATGTTTTGGGGATGTGTGAGTTACAAAGGCACAGGAAATTTAGTCAGAATTGATGGCAAGATGAATGCAGTATGTTATCAAACAGAACGCCTCATTTTCCACTTCTTGATTAGAGTTTGAACACTGCTGATTTACATTCTCAATTCCTTGGATATCTTTTTATATCCCTTTCCTGTTTTATACAGTTCAACTACCTTTTCCCGCATATCCTTTGAGAGTAAACATAGTTGATTGATAATAAATGGCTTCAGCCAAACACTAACCATGAGTGAAAGAAAAGTTTTTGTGTTATCATTCATATTCTCTGAAAAAATGGCCAAGAAATCATACATTTTGCCAGGGTATGTAAACTTATGAGCACAACTGTGTATATATATATATATATATATATATATATATATTATTTTCTAGAGATTTTTTAGAATATTTTACAGTATGTATAATTATTTCTCTGTCTTGCGATGCTAACGCTTGAACGGTAGCACTAAATAGCGCTCCACTCATAATTTAGCCCTAAGTTGGACTTCTGAGAGATACTGCTATTGCTCATGTTGAAGGAATTTCGCAAGGTCTTTGTAAGCAGATCTCTAATTTGAAGGATTACTTTAAACTTTTTATGGAGCAGGTGTTTAGGAAGGTGATGAATGTGGGACCTTTTTTTCTTTTACAAGATATGACGAGTCCACAGATTTCATCCTTACTTATGGGATATCGCCTCCTGGTCAGCGGGAGGAGGCAAAGAGCACCACAGCAGAGCTGTATATATAGCTCCTCCCTTCCCTCCCACACCAGTCATTCTCTTTGCCTGCGTTAGTGATAGGAAGAGGTAAAGTGAGGTGTTAGTTATAGATTCTTCAATCAAGTGTTTATTATTTTTTAAAGTGGTGCCACAGTGTGCTACTTTGTTCTGGGTGTAGCCTAGACCAGATCAGTTTCTTCAGTACAAACAGAGAAGCATCTGGTGGCTTCAAGCAATGGGAACTGGTGGGTTTTTAATTCACTGCACCTCCCATAATATTGCTGCCCTTCTGGTTTCATGGTCTTATGAAATGGTAAATAAGGCCCTTTCTGTGTCCACAGAGCTGCAGGAGGGAGAAGACCTCTTGATACTGTGGACTCAGCATAGAGATAAGTGCAGTCTTTGTTTTTTTGGAGCCATGCTACCTCAGAAATGGCTGTACTTTAAATTGTTGGGAACCATAGGCTACCTGGAAGGGCTTCCCTAGTTTACACTATAATTTTTTCCTTCCACATGTCTGGGGAAATGATCTGTGTCTGCAAGGGCTCCCTACAGGTCGTTACCTAAATATGTACTAGAGACTGTAATTCTATGTGTTGATACCCCTAGACTGGGGATGTGTTTCTCAGGCAGTTCTGGAAATGACATGTCTCTCCCAGCGGCTTACCTCTAGTCTAACAGCCGACAGGGAGGATTATCCTATATAACACTTAACTGGGGTATAGGATTCTTATGATTTTATTTTATGCACGATGCTCCCTGTTACTTTCGTTTCTATTGGGAATAGAAGCCGACAGGCAGGATGCTTTTGTTTAAGACAATAGATTCGGAACTGTCAGAATGAGGTATCCTGTTTTACTTAGCTATACAGGATCGTTCCGTTCCCTACCGGTACCCTTTGTTATTTTGGCTTATGTTTGAAAGTTGTAAGCCGAAAGGGAGATTGCCTTATTAGTTCAACTGTATACATTTAACATGTTGGGAACACTTTGGCGAGGGCAATCGGCAGGGATATTTATAGCTAGTTAATTATTGAAGCTGCAATCAGGTTGCTTGTGTTTTTACTTTTGTTCTCACGGCGGCTCCATTTTGGTAAACACTTTGTTGGACCGCATGGGAGATTGAGCTTGACACGCCCACGATGGGCGGAGCTTCGTTTCGCGCCATTGTCTGCGCGCATTTTCACGCCCACGGAAGGGGCGGAGCTTTGCTATGCGCCAGTGTGTGCGCGCAGTTGGGCTAGTTTCTAAGAGCCGGGTGCCTCCTAAGTTTACAAAACACATACAGCCGTGAGGTCTTTCACGCAGCTTGGGGAATCTTGTGTGCTGGGACGCTTTTGCTGTCATGTAAATAGGCAGAGAGACGTCGCAAGCACGCAGTATTTTGACAGTACTGTTGTGAGTGTCCAATAAGGGAAACGATCATAGATGGTTTTTCCTGAGTAATGTAATTGGGACAAGGAAACCATGAAAGGTTTAAAGGGCCACTGTAAGTAAATATTTTCTATGCCTGTTACTAACTAACTACCCCAAATACGCTTTTTATCAATAGCATTTGATTAACATATCTCTACCGTATATCAGAAATCTTGTCTGCAAATTTAATTGTTTTCCAAACCCACTCCGTGGGTATCCTTTGCTCTGTACCAATCCGTTTACAATACCTAGGTTTCAAAATGGCGATTTAAACACAAAGTTATTGGTTTAAGTATTTTGAACATGCAGTGCTGAAAATAGTGGGCAGGATAACGTGACATCATCGGTGAATAAAAGATATAACTTTTAGAACGTTATGAAACTTCGTTTTGGAGAAAATATAGGTCAGTAGGTTTTAATTAATGTTTATTAACTTTAATATGTTAGTTGTTTAGCTTAAAAATTATAACAGAAAGTAATCCTTTAACTGATTGTTTTGATATTACCAGTTGCATAAAGCAGTACATTTGTTTTTAGCACCTGTCCTACACATTTATTACTTTTGTGTTATGTCTTGATTCTGTATGGATCATTCTCAGTTTGTTCTGTTTCCAATATTTTAAGACAACTCCTTTCAGAATTAGATGCTTTATGCAGCATCAAAACTCTTGCAAATATTTAATACCATTCTAGCCTCTAGTACCTTTGCAGAAGGGGGCAGACATATTAAACAAATGTATTTAAATATAAGACATGGCATAAATGAGTCAGTAACTCTTTTTGGTCAAGTGCCCCACGATGGGTGCCCTTTTTCTGGTGCCTCACCATACATTTTAGTTTGGTAAGCGCCCAGATTTGCATGTACATTTCTGAAGGGTCACTACGTTATGCAACATTGCTCACGCATATCATTTGCTTTTATACCACTACTGCTGTTTCTTGGTGTCCATTTATCCTCGGTGACTTAGGATGTAACAGACACACACAACCACAAGAGTTCCTTTAAGAGGAATTAAAATTACTATCTTAGCTGTTCAGTTATAGGTTTTCTGGCAGGTTACCAAATGGCGGCTAAGACTTCGGTTACTTATGACATAACGGGGGTCATTTTCGTTCCTTTCGGAACTTCAAGGGTATCCCCTCTTCCTCTTCCGCTAATCAGGAAAGGAATTTTTCTCAAGCCATATCCGCCTGGAAACCTATCCAGGGTTGGAACAAGGGTAAACAACCCAAGAAGCCTGCTGCTGCTACCAAGACAATGTGAAGGGGCGGCCCCCGATCCGGGACCGGATCTAGTAGGGGGCAGACTTTCTCTCTTTGTCCAGGCTGCATAAGAGACGTTCAGGATCCCTGGACACTAGAAATCGTGTCTCAATGATATCAGTTGGAGTTCAAATGTTCCTTCCCCAGAGGAAGGTTTCTTCCTTCACGATTGTCTGTAGACCAGATAAAAAGAGAGGCGTTCTTACATTGCGTAAGAGACCTCTCCTCCATGGGAGTAATTAGTCCCATTCCAATACAGGAGCAGGGACAGGAGTTCTACTCAAATCTCTTTGTTGTTCCCAAAAAAGAGGGAACGTTCCGGAGCAAAACAGTACTGAAACATAAAAACATAAAAAGTACCCTTGGGTTATCCCGAGGATCATCTGTCCCAAGGGACGTGCTTCCGCAGACCCTCATGGGTGATAGTGACAACGGACACCAGTCTACTAGGATGGGGTGCAGTCTGGAATTCCCTGAAGGCTCAGGGTGTGTGGACTCGGTCGGAGTCTCTACTTCTAATCAATATTCTGGTTCCACTGCCTGTGGCATAGTGGATATTCCTCCTGTCTTGGATCTGAGATACTAGGCTTCAATTCCTGACTCATTCCCGTTATATAATTGAGTTGAGGGCAATATTCAATGCACTTCAGACTTGGCCTCAGTTGGTTTCGGCCAAATTCATCAGATTTCAGTCAGACAACAGCTCGACTGTGGCTTACGTCAATCATCAGGGAGGAACAAGGAGTTCCTTAGCGATGACAGAAGTATCCAAAATAATTCGGTGGGTGGAGGCTCACTCTTGTTATCTATCAGCAATCTACATTCCAGGAGTTGTCAACTGGGAAGCGTTTTTTTTTGAGCAGACAGACGTTTCATCCAGGGGAATGGGAACTCCATCCGGAGGTCTTTGCCACCCTGATTCTAAGATGGGGCAGACCGAAGCTGGATCTTATGGCCTCTCGTCAGAATGCCAGGCTCCCGAGATACGGATCCAGGGCTAGGGATCCTCAGGCCGAACTGATAGATAACTTGGCTGTGCCTTGGTCATTCAATCCAGCTTATGTCTTTCTACCGTTTGCTCTCCTTCCCCGGGTGATTGCGCGGATCAAACAGGAGAGGGCTTCAGTTATTCTTATCACTCCTGCGTGGACTCACAGGACTTGGTATGCCGATCTGGTGGACATGTCATCTCTGCCACCGTGGAAGCTTCCATTGAGGCAGGGCCTTCTCATTCAGGGAACCTTCCATCATCCGAATCTAATTTCTCTACAGTTGACTGCTTGGAGATTGAACACTTGATTTTCTCTAAGCGAGGGTTCTTTGATTCGGTCATTGATACTTTGATTCAGGCACGTAAGCCTGTGGCTAGAAAGATTTACCATAAGATATGGCGTAAATATCTTTATTGGTGCAAATCCAAGGGTTACTCATGGAGTAAGATTAGGATTCCTAGGATTTTGTCATTTCTCCAAGAAGGATTGGAGAAGGGGTTGTCAGCGAGTTCCTTAAGGGGACAGATTTCTGCTTTATCTATTTTGCTACACAAACGTCTGGCAGATATTCCAGATGTTCAGTTCTTTTCTCAGGTTCTGACTAGGATCAGGCCTGTGTTTAGACCTTTTACTCCTCCTTGGAGTTTGAATTTAGTTCTTAAGGTCTTCAAGGGGTTCCATTTGAACCTATGCATTCCATAGATATTAAGTTGTTATCTTGGAAAGTTATTTTTTATTATTATTTTTTTATTGAGGTTTTGCGTAACAAACATAAAACATACATCACCTTTTGATAACAGAAAAAGATACAAGTAAAATTGAGTAAAATATTTTAGCAGTTATAAAATACACAGTAGGCTGGCTAATGGAACCTCGATTTTGCAATAAAATAGCATAAATGACTGACCAGTTGGGAACACACTTTTAGACCAAATGGTCTACTAGTATAAAAGATAACTGATGATCAGATGGGTAGCTCTATATGAGCTTCAAAAAGAAAAGAAATGAGTATATATTATGGGGGAGGGGGAATTTCAGCGGGTAAGCACCGCTCGCTATATGGGGGAAAGGGTGGGGGGGCGGAGCCAAATGTCTATATATGGGCAAATAAGGGAATATGGCGGGACCTCTAAGGTTGTTATTAAAGAATCAGTTGTAGGATAAAATGTCGGTATGACGCTCTACAAATACCTGATAATAATAATATGACAGTTAGTAGCTTGAAATGTATGTGGGCATAAAAAAGGGTATGTCATAAGGGGGTTAACGTTATATGTATGGGTTGATGAATGGAAGGGTCATATAATAAAATATTAAGGGAAGTCCAAAGCATATTTTAATATTAAGCAAATAGAGTAGGACAAATAGTATGCTAGTTTCTAGACTGATATTTAACAACATCTACGCTTTAAAGGGTATAAATATTACATGAAAAAGTAGCTAAAAAAATAGCTACGTTACAGTAAGAATGTGTAAGGGTTACTCAAACCTAGTCCTTGAGGAGATTGCGTATATTGGGAACACACAAACATATTATTGAACCACATTATTGTAGATGCTTCCAATCATTAGCGGACACAAAAGTATATTACATCCATTTCAAAACTTATTACATTGTTGTTGTAAGCTAAGATTTATTGTATAGTATGTACAGACACAACAATGTAATGGGAAAGAGTACCCGTTATACTGAACATATATTAAAAGCTTGTAAGCAGCAGGCTAGGAACTTGAATATATGAGGCTAACTCGGGAGATATGCCCCTTAGAATGCTAGGAAGGAGCAAACAGTACTGAAACATAAAAAGTACCCTTGGGTTATCCCGAGTGAACCACAAGACAAATGGGCACTCTTAAATCTAAGATCGGAAGCATCATTCATGACTAAATTAACAGCCAAAAAATATGCTTAAGGTCGACTTGTTGGCAGGCGACCTACAAGGAAACTGACAAAGTACAGGGAAAGCTTAACAGTCTAACGGGCAACAAGACCAAGTAGAGCAGCAAAAATTTAGTAAAATCATAACTTTCAGAATTTCTGAATATAATAATTTTAAGGTACGCAACCTCCTAGCTGTATAGTAGCGTAATCTATAGTAGGCAAACAAGTTAATAAAAAAGGATATCCCATCAGCAAACAAAGGGAACCCAGGACTGCCATAATAAAATGATATCTTGCGAATTAGAATGCAGATTGAGTTGATCTCCGTCATTGTTTTCCCCTCTAATAATATGGTTATACCCATAATGTTTAGGTAGTAGTAAATAGTAAAAGGGCTTTATCAGGGCTTAGAATGTCTCAGCACTATATTTATAGTAGGGATGATAAACTATGTGACAGGAGACTAGGGGAATATACTGGATTTAGCCATAGTAAAGTTAAATTTCAGAAACATTAAAAACAGTAAAACAGGAATATATATAAGTCAGACCATCTATAAAATAACTTGGTAAGCTTCTGTCTCTTACAAAGAAATTCCCACTGTATATTATGAATTCACACCAGAACATCATCATTAAAGCATAACAACAACAACGTGAACTATGAGGGACATCTTTGTAGAAGTATTGTGGCAGTATTAAGACATACATCTTTAACAGAAATACAGCTCTGTAGCGTTGTGTCTGATATTACAAAGGCCTATGACGGAGCATTATGGACCACCTGAATACACACATGACCATGTATCTCGTAGTTAAATAGTAATTGGAGCTTACGCTATATATAATACCATCAGAAACCTATATTGTGCTAACTAGGCTATGCGGATATGTACTGCGCATTTGGAACAGAAGGAATAGTTCAGGTGGGGGAAGTATTTAAGTCAATACAGTCCATGGGGAGTTATGGAGCTAATAGGAGCCAGATAAGGAATACAACTCTGCCTACTCCAATGGCGTCAGGCTAGGTCGCAGCATGGAAATAATTTTTGTCACTAGAAAAAGGAAAAAAACCTCATCAGACCACAGGGTCGTCATTTCTATGGTTTGTGCAATTAAACTGTTGAAATGTAGAATTGTTATTGAATCCCTAATATTTCAGTGTGATTTATCCGATACCAACTTGAATGACAGTAAGTACTTCTCTGATGAGGTATGGAATGTTCCTATAACGAACCAAGAGGGAATGCCACCATTCATACACTTTCAGCCAGATCACGGAGTCTAGCCTTTCACTTGATCGAGTCCCCTGCCATGCAGGAGGGTTTCCGATGATATCGTTCTCCTCTATATTGAAGGCGGTATAAGCTGTCATCATCCGATTGCAGGTTAGACTCATCTTCCTCTCCTGGTGATCGGATACCCCCACCGACACAAGAAGCGGCCTCCTCTCAGAAGAGACGTTGTGTTCTATGAGAATAGAGTAGGCTGTGACCCATCCACACTCATTTAGCTGGGTGCTCCAAATGGTTCCTCTTGCCCGTGCTTGCGGCTTCTCCCGTTGTACTGCCCTGTAGTGTGTAGACCCTGCAGCAGTAGTGACAAAGTGCTGTAGGGGAGCGCTCTGCATATAAACATGCTGGGATGCCATATTGTGCTCAGGGCTCTTTATTCCCGTATGTGGCATTCCTACTGTATATTGAGGAGCTTCTCCTCTCTGTTGTGCACCCAGTACACTATAGCTGAGAGATTCCTCGATCTCACACTTTGTCAGCGCTTCCTGTTGTGGTTCCACGGCAGCCCTCAGTTCCCCAATAAGAGCATGCCGATGGGCATCCAGAGACATCAGTAAGTTGCGAAGCATACTCGATAGTAGCCTCTCCATATCTACATGCATGCTTATCTTCCCGGGATACCGAGGAAGGGGAGTTGGTTGCATCCAGGATCTTAGTGCCCCATACGACCATATAGTTAGAGTATAGAAGATGAGTTCCTGTTAGTAATGAAAGAGCGTTAGTATGCTCTAAGATGGCGGCTTACTCCATGCAGCAAAACTAATGATCTAAAAGTTCTTTGTGCCGTGTGTTGTCAGCCACTTTGTTTGCATTGTCCATATAGCTTGCCCTGAGTCCCAAGGCTTTATTAAAATGATATTGAAGTAAAAGATTCCATAGCTTGCTTAGAAAATTGATTTTATAAATCAAACGTCAGGAGCTCTGGAAACACACGTCTAGCTACCTCGGCTGCTGGCTCCGCCCCCCCCGGAAAGTTTTATTTTTTGATTGCTATTTCTTCTGCTCACAGAATTTTGAAGCTTTCCGCATTACAATGCGATCGCCTTATCTTATCTTTCATTCCGATAAGGTAGTGTTGCGTACCAAACCTGGTTTTCTTTCTAAGGATGTTTCTAACAATAATATTAATCAGGAAATTGTTGTTCCTTCATTGTGTCCCAATCCTTCTTCTAAGAAGGAGCGTCTGTTACATAACTTGGACGTGATCCGTGTCCTGAAGTTTTTACTTACAGACGACTAAGGAATTCCGTCAATCATCTTCATTATTTGTTGTGTTTTCTGGGAAACGTAGGGGTCAGAAAGCTACGGCTACCTCTTTCTTTTTGGCTGAGGAGTATCATCCGTTTTGCATATGAGACTGCTGGACAGCAGCCTCCTGAACGAATTACAGCTCATTTCACTAGGGCTGTGGCTTCCTCATGGGTATTTAAAAATGATGCTTCTGTTGAACAGATTTGCAAGGTTGCAACTTGGTCGTCTCTTCACATTTTTTCCAATTTTTACAAATTTGATACCTTTGCCTCGTCCAAGGCTATTTTTGGGAGAAAGGTTCTTCAAGCAGTGGTGCCTTCCGTTTAGGTTCCTGTCTTGTCCCTCCCTTTCATCCGTGTCCTATAGATTTGGTATTGTATCCCATAAGTAAGGATGAAATCCGTGGACTCGTCATATCTTGTAAAAAAAAAAAAGGAAATTTATGCTTACCTGATAAATTTATTTCTTTTATGATATGACGAGTCCACGGCCCACCCTGTCATTTTCTAAGACAGGTCTTTATTTTTATTAAACTTCAGTCACCTCTGCACCTTTGGCTTTTCCTTTCTCTTCCTAACTTCGGTCGAATGACTGGAGTGGGAGGGAAGGGAGGAGCTATATATACAGCTCTGCTGTGGTGCTCTTTGCCTCCTCCTGCTGACCAGGAGGCGATATCCCATAAGTAAGGATGAAATCCGTGGACTCGTCATATCGTAAAAGAAATATATTTATCAGGTAAGCATACATTTCCTTTTTCGTGTCACCTATACTAGTGTTACTCTGTGTCTGTACCTTGCCTTTCTATGCCATTCACTTTGAGTCAGATTAAAAGTTACGCACTATTTAGCACTTTTGTTTAAGCGTTAACACCGCCAGAAGTAAATAATCTATAACATCTATAATAATTATTTACATTAGTTATTAATATTCTTCAATATTTTATATTTAATAAATACATAACACACCTTACTATAACTCATGTTGGGTTAGCGCACATGAAGAATTGGTGTACTCCTGTCCGGTTTGTGCACAACAGGAGTACACTAATTCTTCATGTGCGCTAACCCAATGGTGGGTAATGTATTTATTTAATATAACATTTTTAAAAATATTAATAGTTAATAGAAATATATATAAATATTTATTTAACATAAAAAAACATTTTCCTGTATGTAAAGAACATTGGAATGTTAACTATTTAAAGTAAATACCCAGTAAAACACATTATTAAATATTATTATTGAATTATTATTTAGACACACACACATATTATATATATATATATATATATATATATATATATATATATATATATATATATATATATATATATATATACTAGTCCTAAAGCCTGTGTACACTGCTGACCCTTCCTTATGGCCAGGTATGTTTGTCTCACGCTGCAGTCTCTACTGCGCATGACTGCATCGGACAAACATACCTGGCCTTTTATAATATAGGATATATATATATATATATATATATATATATGTGTGTGTGTGTGTGTGTGTGTGTGTGTGTATATATATATATATATATATATGTGTGTGTGTGTGTATATATATATATATATGTGTGTGTGTGTATTTATATATATATATATATACACATATATTATAGCCATGTGCAGTCAAATGCATAGCCATATACCTTTGAACCCTTATAAATATTTTTTATTAATATGTATATGAATATTTTTAGCAGATGGGGCATATTTATCAATGTGCGAGCGGACATGATACAAAGTAGCGTTTCATGTCTACTGCACATCAATAAATGCCGACAGCATATGCTGTCTGCATTTATCATTGCACCAGCAGTTCTTGTGCAGATTTGCGGCTAATCAGCCACTAGCAAGGGGTGTCAAACAACCTGATCGTATTCGATTGGATTGATTTCTGTCCGCAGCCTTTAGACCGCTGCTTCATAACTTCTGTTTCTGGCGAGCCTGAAGGTTCGCCGGAAACAAGGAGCATCATACGGAGCTTGATAAATATGCCCCATAGTGTTTATATGAGTGTAATAGTTTATTTTAATGTCTTAATATTGTGTTTGGTGCAACTTTTATTTTATCCCTAACCCTTTACGCAAGTTCTTTAGTCGCGCTAACCTGACGCATAATTTTAACTTGTAATACGTGCACAAATTTCAATATTACTCTTGTAGTCTAGCCCTATTTTTTAGTGCCTTGCTAGCTTCCCCGTTATTTACATATGGAGTGCAAAGAAAGAATAAGACAGCACAGCTTGCCCGAGTGCAGAAAATAAGATGTTATATAAAGGTTTATGGTTCAGAAGTAGAAGGTTAGAAAAGGGTGAGACAAAAGGGTGCTGGAAAAAAAGGTAAATTACATTTTAATAACTTTCTAATTCGATCGGGTTCGATCAGGTTGATTTCGATCGGGTTGATTTCTGTCCGTGGCCTCAGACCGCTGCTTCATAACTTCTGTTTCCGGCGAGCAACAAGGGGTATCAAGCTCTGTACGGAGCTTGATAAATCGGGCCCTTAATCATGTCTCTATGGTAGATCCAAAGCGTTGTTGACAAGCCTAGGACTTATGCATGATGTATTGAATAAAGGTCCATTTTAAACAATTGGGGGCTGGAGTTGGAGATGGATTTTGTATTTGACCCCTTAAAGTGAAACCTTTTGCAATACATATTAGAAAAAATGTTAATAGCAAAAGCTAGACACGGGCCAACAATTTGTTTCGTCTGAAAGATTAGTCTTGGATTTTCACGAGGTTCGTTTGGGCAGAATTTTGGTCATGCCGGCATTTGGCTTGTCAGAACATTTGGTTTAGATAATCCTTCATAAAATTCATTCAACATTATTTACAATGAGAAATAAACTCTTTTTAAAGGGATATGAAACCCAAACAGTTTATTTTGTTATTTAGACAGAACATGCCATTTTAAAAAAAGTTTCCAATTTACTACTATTATGAAATTTGATTCGTTCTTATGATATTCTTTATTGAAGAGATACCTAGGTGGGCATCTGGTGCACTGCATGGCAGGAAATAGTGCTGCAGTGTGCACTTGCAAATGGGTAACATTCTTGCAAAACTGCTGCCAGATAGTGCTCCAGAAATGGGCCGGCTCCTAAGCATACGTGCAAAAAAGATGAGAGAGCCGCACAAAGTTCAAATAAGCAAATTTATTGCATATAGACAGAAAAAACAAACATAGCAATAAAAGGTGTGTGATGCGTTTCCCGCCCTCTAGTGGCGCTTCATCAGAGACATAATGAGCGTGTACACATCCTATCCTTATATCAGGCAAAACTTGCCCACACTTTTGCCCACACATAACTAAATTTAAAAAATAAAAATAAAGTACAGTGAAAAACAAAAAAAATATGTATATAAAAACTGAACAAAGTACATCTCATTTACAGTGCTGTCCCTGTACTAGTACACAACATTCTATTAAGGATTTTGGCCATTATGAGCAATATTATTCAGAGAAGAGGAAAGTTACAAGAAAAACAATTCAAGAAAAAAGGGGACACTCCATAATATTGGTGAACCGCAAATTTCAGCTCGCTCAATAAAAACCTGTTATATATGCCAACACATGCGGATGCAAAGAGGCACTCCACTATAAAAAAAGAACTTTCCATATATATAAAATATACGCAAGGAGCTTGAATTGTTCCTTCCATTCATCAACAGTGGCTATTGTGCAAAAGTGCACCCGCATATATCAGCACATCCAAATTCCTCATCATGACAGCAATGTGGCAGCAATAACACCTATAAGCTACCGTATACCCATTACAACCCATATGTTGTGTACTGTGTATAGCACTAAGTGTAACATTTATCTACTTATACACATAAACAATCTTTAGCTAATGCCCTATTATCACAAATGTTAAAGGGAAACTAAACCCATTTTTTTCTTTCATGATTCAGAGAGAGAATACAATTTTAAACAACTTTTCAATTTACTTCTATTATCTAATTTGCTTCATTTTTTAGATATCCTTTGTTGAAGAAAGAGCACTGAACATGGGAGAGCCAATCACACAAGGCATCTATGTGCAGCAACCAATCAGCAGCTACTGAGCCTATCTAGATATGCTTTTCAGCTAAGAATATCAAAAGAATAAAGAAAATTAGATAATAGAAGTAAATTAGAAAGTTGTTTAAAACTGTATGCTCTTTCTAAATCATGAAAGAAAAAAAATTGGGTTTCATGTCCCTTTAAGTGTAACTTGTTACAATATAATATTCCATTTTCAGTACAATCTACTGCAAAGTTCAACTCGAATGGTATCTGGAGATAATAAAATCTAAAAGTTAGTGTGAAAACACATACAATGTTTTGATATACCCAAATACTTCTTGGTGTGTGCCCAAAAGTGTACCCAAAAGAATAGTTGTCATAAATATTGCAATATACAGGTATCAAGAAACATTTTTTTTTCTTTCTTATATCAAATATAATTATAAAATCAAATACCCCATGGACACAAAACAATTACTCCCATATTGAATGAACTCAAAAAGTATACAGATAAGCAGATGTCCAAACCCAACCTCCCAGTTAGGTACAGAACACGGACACAACATCCCACTCAAGTAGGGGCTAAACAAATGGATGCAGAAAATGGAGAAATGTATACATACATATACATATATACATGTATATATACACACACATACATATAGTCTGCATAAATCCATGCTTAGTTAGAGGAACCGATAGAATATGTGGTAAATGATGTTAGGCATGCATTTGCATGTTGATTTATATGAGTGCACACTCATGTATATAAAGACATAAGTGATACCTCCACCTCACCAATACCCATTCTACTAGGTGTTCAATGCACTACTAATCAGCCTCACTTCTACCCAGAAGTCATGGGATAGAGAGAATAAGTTAAACAAAATAACTAATGTCCCATTCTTTTTTTAGCCCTAGAGGGACCCTGGTCTTAAGTTTAAAGATCCAATAAAGTTCTTTCTTATCTAATACCTTAGATCTATCACCACCTCTAATAGGGGTTAATGCTTTATAAATTGCTTTAATGCTAAAGTCACCGACACTCGTGAAGTGCACCCCATTGAAATGCTGGGCTATGCTTGAGTCTTTGTTGTAATTCCCAACATCATTAAAATGTTCTCGTGCTCTTGTACCCAATTGTCTACTCGTTTTTCCTACATATTGACAATGGCATATCAAACATTCCAATAGGTACACCACGAATGTCGATCTACAATTAGCATAGAAATCTATATCATAACTACATCCATCAACCGTGGATTTGAACTTTTTGTTCCCATCAATCATGTTGCAGGTCAAACATGCCCTGCCTCCACATCGAAAATTGCCTATGGTATTAAGCCACGTCCTCCTACTCCTTGTTCTCATTACCATGCTGTTTGTGGTAATGCCCGGCCCCATTTAGGTACTGTCCCCCTTAACATCCCTAGTAACGCTGAGTCCTGCTTTCTCAGCCTGTATACTAATACCATTGTTAATCAGTCAACCTGTATTGCCTGGAAGGAAAAATACCCCATTATTACTAAAACCCCACACCTCAGTGAGGGAATTTCTATATATCCTGGTAACTACACTTGTTATAGGGGCACAGGAAAAGGTAGATTCTTAGGTAACTTTACATCTGGGTACTGTTATAAGTATAGTAACCTCAACACCTATAACCACATTCAGTCGTTAGGTGACATATATTGGATTTGCGGGGATATGAAAATCCGCATTAGGCTAGAGGGACAATGGTCTGGGGAATGTGCTCTAGCAAAAGTAATCATGCCTCTCCACATTTTAGGTGTAGATGACATACACACTCACCACACCTCCTCTCATCGTACACGGAGACAGACTAAGGCTATCCCAGGTAGTTTTGACCCCCATGTATACATAGACGCTATAGGGGTCCCAAGGGGGGTCCCAAATGAATTTAAGGCCCGTGACCAGGTTAAAGCTGGATTTGAATCCATCTTCCCCATCATAACTGCCAATAAAAATGTAGACTGGATAAACTATATATTTTATAATCAACAACGTTTTGTTAATTATACCAGAGATGCCCTTAAAGGCATTGCTGAGCAGCTCGGCCCAACCTCTTACATGACATTCCAAAACCGCATGGCCTTAGACATGCTTTTAGCAGAGAAAGGAGGGGTGTGTAAAGTTATTGATGATCAAACTGGTGGGTCATGCTGTACATTCATACCAGATAATACAGGTCCCACTGGAAAAGTAACGCTTGCTATTAAGAAATTGGAAGAATTATCCATTGAATTAAAGAAAAACTCAGGCATTGATAACCCCTGGGATAAATTCTTCACTGGCTTAGGCTTCCTAGAATGGCTAAAAAATATTGGTACCTTTATTGTTTTCATTGCTTTGTTTATACTATTCTGTTATTGTTGTTTTAAGATAGTTGTTTTCTGCATTGCTAAACATACACGCCTGCCACCCCAAACCCCTATCTCCCAGTGTGCACAATACCTACAGGTTCTACCACACCAATCTAATCGAAATCCACAACATCGTTGATACCATCCTGCTAATACCACATACAAAAATGTCCCATTCCACTCCAGACGTTAGTCCAGTAATAGTCATTGTTATGACTAAAGAGGGGAATTGTCAGGGTACATCACTTATTTGTGTTGCACACTTTACCTATGTACTTATTTCACACCACTTGTAGTAAGCTGCAAAATACATTTTTTTCTTTTCTTCATGTCTGTCTTTTTTTCATATATGTTATGCTGCATGCCAATAAGGCCATTAGGAAATATATTACTGTGTTATGCTTGGCCAATAAAATGATGCTACGCACCAGAAATGCCCACGTGTCTCCACGTCTATATATTGTGCTTTTGGGTCCCACAATAAACGAGACATTTGCTAATGATAACCTGCCTGTGTGTGTTATTTTGGTAATTGTTTCCCAGACGTCTGAGAAGGTCACTGTTTTCCTCCAAGACTCATCTTCCAATATTGTCCCGGGATAATTCCTAACACATGCTAGGTGCTAATGTTTTAGCCAAGGTTACAGGTCTTTTTGAAACAAACTTACAACTACTTATTGTATCCTTAAGTATCTCATCTGTTGCCAAAAGCTGTAAGTTGTTTTTAAGTATCCTGACAATTTGTGGAAATTGTCTTGTGTACTCCATAGAGAATAAGACATCACCTTGTTGAACACCTAGTTTGTTATCTTTTTTGTTTAATGTATGAACATTAGTTTGTCCTATCTCTAACCTTGCTGCATTAAGGAGCTCCGGATCATAACCTCTTTTCTCCAGCCTTTTACACACCTCTAGAGACTGTTCAAAATATACATGAAGGTTTTTGATATTCCTTTTTAACCTGATAAGTTGACCTCTTGGAATAGCGCGTATTAAATGTCGTGGATGACATGATCTAGCATGTAATATCGTATTGCCGGCACTCCGTTTCCTAACAGTTTTAGAAATAACTATATTGTTTATAACATCACCACTCAGCGTAACATCCAAGAAATCAACACTTATCTGATTAAAGATCCCCACAAACTTCAGGCTCATCTCATTTGTATTAAGATATTTCATCAGTTCATCAAAACGAGTCTTTGTGATAGGGTCGTGAAAGACAAAAATCACATCATCGATGAATCTCTTGTACACAGAAATACCATCAGCAAAGGGGTTTGTAGCATCAAAAATATAATTAAATTCCCAGAAACCTACGTACAAATTAGCAAAAGAAGGGGCATACTTAGCCCCCATTGCTGTGCCACAGCATTGTAGGTAGTATAAACCATCGAAGGAAAAAAAATTATGTGTAAGTATAAAAAGGAATAAAAAGGATCAAGAGTTGGAGGCTATACCAAAACCCATTCTAAAGAATTATAATAAGAAAAAAAATAAAAAAGTGGTCTTCACATCAACAGATGGGGAAACTACTGATCCAGAGTCCTTCAAATCCTCTGAAGCTTCTTCTCTTTCTCTCTCTCCTACTTCTTCTGTTTCTTCTGCCTCTTCTGTTTATTCCCATTCTCTGTAGGGTACGTCGGCGGATGAAACAGATGCAGAAGAAAGGTCAACATGTCCCAAGAATTCAAAAAAGGATCAGAAGACCCCTTTAGGAGAGTCAGGAGATCCAAAGGGAGATCAAAAAGGAAAAACTCCAAGAAAGAAGAAAACTTAAATGGGACTTTTGACTTAAGTGTAATAAATATCTAATCTCATGATCTGAGCACAGAACAGGTTAGTGTACTTACGCCTAGATTTAGAGTTCTGCGGCCAAAGGGGTGTGTTAGCTACGCGTGCTTTTTTCCCCACGCACCTTTTAAATACCGCTGGTATTTAGAGTTCACAGAATGGTTGGGTTTTCAGTGCGTTAGGCTCCAAAAAGGGAGCGTAGAGCATAATTTAACGCTACTGCAACTCTAGATACCAGCGGTGCTTATGGAAGCGGCCAGCTTCAAAAACGTGCTTGTGCACGATTCCCCCATAGAAAACAATGGGGCCATTTGAGCTGAAAAAAAACCTAACACCTGCAAAAAAGCCGCGTTCAGCTCCTAACGCAGCCCCATTGTTTTCTAAGGGGAAACACTTCCTACGTCTGCACCTAACACTCTAACATGTACCCCGAGTCTAAACACCCCTAACCTTACACTTATTAACCCCTATTCTGCCGCCCCCGCTATCGCTGACACCTGCATATTTTTTTTAACCCCTAATCTGCCGCTCCGTAAACAGCCGCTACTTACATTATCCCTATGTACCCCTAATCTGCTGCCCCTAACACCGCCGACCCCTATATTATATTAATTAACCCCTAATCTGCCCCCCACAACGTCGCCTCCACCTGCCTACACTTATTAACCCCTAATCTGTCGACCGGACCGCGCTGCTATTATAATAAAGTTATTAACCCCTAATCCGCCTCACTCCCGCCTCAATAACCCTATAATAAATAGTATTAACCCCTAATCTGCCCTCCCTAACATCGCCGACACCTAACTTCAAACATTAACCCCTAATCTGCCGATCGGAGCTCACCGCTACTCTAATACATTTTTTAACCCCTAAAGCTATTTTTAACCCTAACCCTAACAGCCCCCTAAGTTAAATATAATTTTATTCTAAGGAAATAAATTAACTCTTATTAAATAAATTATTCCTATTTAAAGGTAAATACTTACCTGTAAAATAAACCCTAATATAGCTACAATATAAATTATAATTATATTATAGCTATTTTAGGATTAATATTTATTTTACAGGCAACTTTGTATTTATTTTAACCAGGAACAATAGCTATTAAATAGTTAAGAACTATTTAATAGCTAAAATAGTTAAAATAATTACAAAATTACCTGTAAAATAAATCCTAACCTAAGTTACAATTAAACCTAACACTATACTATCAATAATTAATTAAATACAATACCTACAAGTATCTACAATTAAAGCTAACACTACACTATCAATAAATTAATTAAATACAATATCTAGAATTATCTACAATTAAACCTAACACTACACTATCAATAAATTATTTAAATAAAATATCTACAAATAAATACAATGAAATAAACTAACTAAAGTATGAAAAATAAAAAAGAACTAAGTTACAAAAAATAAAAAAATATTTACAAACATTAGAAAAATATTACAACAATTTTAAACTAATTACACCTACTCTAAGCCCCCTAATAAAATAACAAAGCCCCCCAAAATAAAAAATGCCCTACCCTATTCTAAATTAAAAAAGTTCAAAGCTCTTTTACCTTACCAGCCCTGAACAGGGCCCTTTGCGGGGCATGCCCCAAAGAATTCAGCTCTTTTGCCTGTAAAAAAAACACATACAATACCCCCCCAACATTACAACCCACCACCCACATACCCCTAATCTAACCCAAACCCCCCTTAAATAAACCTAACACTAAGCCCCTGAAGATCTCCCTACCTTGTCTTCACCTCACCGGGTCCCGATCTGTCCAGAAGAGCCTCCGATGTCTTGATCCAAGCCCAAGCGGGGGGCTGAAGAGTGACGTCCATCCTCGGGTTGAAGTCTGGATCCAAGCGGCGGCTGAAGAAATCCATCATCGGCTGAAGTCAGAAGTCCATCATCGGGATGAAGTCTTCTATCAAGCCGCATCTTCAATCTTCTTTCTTCTGGAGCGGAGCGGAGCCATCTTCTTTCCAACCGACGCGGATCCAAACTCTTCAACCGACGCCTACTCGCCGAATGACAGTTCCTTTAAATGACGTCATCCAAGATGGCGTCCCTCGAATTCCGATTGGCTGATAGGATTCTATCAGCCAATCGGAATTAAGGTAGGAATATTCTGATTGGCTGATGGAATCAGCCAATCAGAATCAAGTTCAATCCGATTGGCTGATCCAATCAGCCAATCAGATTGAGCTCGCATTCTATTGGCTGATCGGAACATAAGTGTAGGCAGGTGGAGGCTACGTTGTGGGGGGCAGATTAGTGGTTAATAAATATAATATAGGGGTCGGCAGTGTTAGGGGCAGCAGATTAGGGGTACATAGGGATAACGTAGTTGGCGGCAGTGTACGGAGCGGAAGATTAGGGGTTAAACATTTTTTATAGAGTGGCGGCGATGTGGGGGGGCCTCGGTTTAGGGGTACATAGGTAGTTTATGGGTGTTAGTGTACTTTAGAGCACAGTAGTTAAGAGCTTTATGAACCGGCGTTAGCCCAGAAAGCTCTCAACTACTGACTTTTTTCTGCGGCTGGAGTTTTGTCGTTAGAATTCTAACGCTCACTTTAGACATGACTCTAAATACCAGCGTTAGAAAGATCCCATTGAAAAGATAGGATACGCAATTGACGTAAGGGGATCTGCGGTATGGAAAAGTCGCGGCTGCAAAGTGAGCGTTAGACCCTTTCCTGACTGACTCCAAATACCGGCGGTAGCCTAAAACCAGCGTTAGGAGCCTCAAACGCTGGTTTTGACGGCTACCGCCAAACTCTAATTCTAGGCCTTAGTAAAGGATTGGGATTTGCCCCAACACGCAATTTTTCAGCATTCACCATTTTGCTTGATATAAACAAATTTGTAAGAAAATTAGCTTTAAAAAGATTTTTTGCACTAAATCCTGGGGCATGCTCAGATCATGAGATCATAGAACAGGATCCCAAGGTGGTTGATAACTGTATTCCATTTAGGGATGCATGTGTATTGAACACTTTGGTTACCTTGAACACTGATAGTGATAATGTTTCATCCATAACCGCACCAAATAAACCTAATCTGATAGCGCTATTAAAATAAAAAGCCCCCCAATAAAAACACCCCCTAATCTAACACTTAACTACCTATAACCCTTAAAATTGCCTTTTGTAGGGTATTGCCCTAAAGTTATCAGCTCTTCTACCAAAATAAAGTAAAAGTTACCCCCTAAAAGTAACCCCCCCCACCCACACAACCTACCAAAATAAAAAAAAACTAACACAAAAAAACCTAAGCGGGCAATTAGCTCTTTTGCAGCAAATAATAAATAAATTACTAATCTAAAAAAAAAACACCCCCCCAAAAAAAAAGTCTTACCCCCAAATAGGTACTCACCGTTCAGAGAAGGTCTTCTTCCAGGCGGTGAAGGTCTTCTTCCAGACGGCTTCATCTTCATCCAGCACAGGGACCTCTTATATCTTCATCCAGGACGAAGGCAGCGCGGAGATGGCCGCGGAGCAAGAACGCCGGCCGCAGAGAAATACAGTTTGTTCAAATCTCTCATCCTATTGGCTGATTTGAATTTTCAGCCAATAGGAATGCAAGGTACCCCAAATATAAAACGGGTACCTTGCATTCAAGCTTCAGTGTGCGACATTGATCGCATAAAGAGGATCCTCCACGCTGGATGGCTCTGCGGCCGCCGTTCCTGTTCTGTGGTCACCTCCATTCCGCCATCGCCCTGGATGAAGATAGAACAGGTCCCCACGCTGGATAAAGATGTCGCCACCTGGAAGAAGAGCTTCTCCACAGAAACGGTGAGTATCTATTTGGGGGTTAGACGTCGGCTTTTTTTTTGGGGGGGGGTTATTTTTTTTAGATTAGGGATTTTTTTATTTTAATGGGCTGCAAAATAGCTGATTGCCCTTTAGGGGCAATGGGTAGCTTAGGTTTTTTTATTTTGAGGGGTTGTGTGGGTGGGGGGGTTAATTTTAAGGGGTAACTTGTACTTTATTTTGGTAGAATAGCTGACCGCTTTAGGGCAATGCCCTACAAAAGGCCCTTTTAAGGGCTATTGGCAGTTTAGTTATATTAGGGGGTGTTTTTATTTTGGGGGCTTTTTTATAGGGGTACTAGATTAGGTTTATTTTTTTTCATTTTTGATAATTTGGTTTATTTTTTTTCTGTAATTTTAGACTTTTTTACTTTTTGTAATTTTATATTTATTTATTTTAATTTAATCTTAGTTGTAAGTTGTAAGTAATGTTAGAATTTTTTATTTTTATTTTAACTTACTATTTTTTTATTTTATTAGTAGCGATGTGGGGGCCGGCGGTTTAGGGGTTAATAGATTTATTATAGTAGTAGCGATGTGGAGGGCTGGAAGTTTAGGGGTTAATAGGTTTATTTAGGTGTTAGCGATGTGGGGGGGGGCATTGGTTTAGGGGTTAATCACTTTATTTAGTTTTGGCACTGTAGGAGTGGCGGGTTAGTGGTATTTATACTAGGGGTTTAAGTTAGGGTGTTAGATTTAAACAAAACCTTCTTGTCCCCATAGACATCAATGGGGATTGAGTTACAGTGATCACCATTCCGCGATCGCAGGTGTAACATTTTCTCTCCATTGATGTTTATGGGAGAAAACGTGCACGAGCACGTCAAGTCAGGCCTTGGGTTGTGTGCAGTATGGAGCTTAATGCACCATACCACACAACAAAAAAAGGGTTTTCATTAACTTGTAATGGCAGCGCTATGGAGAGTGAGATACCGCTCATTTTTTTGTGTTATTTATGCGCCCGGTTTTTGTGCACAACTTGTAATCTTGGTGATAGAAAATAATGTACTTTTTATTATTAAATAGATATTTATAAATATATTTGATAATGTTCAATTAAATACAAATCTATACCTATATATCTATAGGATTAGATATACAGGTATAGAAATATATATATATACACACACACACAGTATATAAATAAATACATATAAATATGTATTTACAATAAAAAACACTGAAGAACATTGGAATGTGAAATATGTACAGTACATATACAGTAAAATATAGATATATAAATACATATGTACACATGTGAATGTATGCATGAATATGTTTAAGCCCTTTGCATCATTTTATTATTATTTTAAACCTGATACCTCATATCTTTGAGCCCTTATAACTTTTTAATGCAATTTTATCAGTGTTATTATGAGTCTAACTGTACTGTAAACTGTATTTGTGTTGTGTACAACTTTCTGTTGCTTTGCCGAACAACTAACTAGAGCTCTAACCCGAATGCTTGTACAATGCCACCCCCTGCACATTCGCAGCCAATCGGCCGCTAGCAGGGGGTGTCAATCATCCCAATCGCATTAGATCAGGATGATATCAGTCCGCCACCTAAACGGCCACTGCTTCTTAACTACAGTTTCCGGTGAGCCAGAAACTAGGGGCGGATTAAGCATCATTCACTGCTTATTAAATCCGCCCCTATAACCTTACACACGATTAAAAATGTAAAAAAATACAACTGCATATAATCTTCAGGCTAACCTTTGATTTCAATGCATCATTTTATCTAAGAAAAAAAGAATAAAACCCAGATAAATATTTGAGCAAACTATAAAATATTTTCATGCTTCCCTAAGCAGAAGTAAACCTGATTTCACCTGTTATTCCTACTCACTGGCCTTCTAAGTCTCTGGTTTACTGACCTGTACTGCACCCAATTATACAAGACTAGACTTCGAGAATATGCTTTGTAATGATTTTATACATGTAGAAATATAGTACCCAACTGACAAACGCACAGTGAAAACAAAAATTATTTTATCACAAATCGTTCATCATGGTTAAAATGGATCGGCTCAGCCAAATTTTGACAACATTACTTGTTAATGGAAATCTGTTAACCCCTTATTTACTAAGAGGAACGTCTTCAGTGCAGCAGAGAATCAAGTACTTAAATTTAAAGAAAGTTAAAGTAGTAGCTAGTGCTAGTGCTACAAGCCAACAGCAGCACAAAAAGAGATTATTTTTGTGTGTGTTTGTTTTGTCAAGAACAAAGCTGAAATGTACTTATTTTCTGACACAGGAATCATTCAGCTTACATAGTTGTATCATTATTTACTAATGTAAAACTGTAAACTTGAATTCTCTTTTGCCTGTAGAAAAAACCTTTCATTTCTTGAGAATAATAGTTGTAACCACAGCAATTAACTACATTTGTGTGCTGTGTGCATTTGTTAGTTTGTTTATTCTTTAAAGAGGAGGTAAGTTCTGTGTTTGCAGACTAATGCAAGGAATACAGCAAAATAAGATTTTGTTATTGAAATCCAAATGCCCATATCTAGTTATGTGAAAAAATATTCAAAACAATAAGAGCTGAATTTCCAAATCTGTAATTAGTGTCTCTCAGTGATTTAAAAGGACATGAATTCCAGTCCGATACATTATGCAATTTTAAACAACTTTTGAATTAACTTTTATTATCTAATTTGCTTCCTTCTCTTTTGTATCTGATATCTTGTTGAAAAGCAAACCTTGGTAGGCTCAGAAGCTGGGAGCTAGTTGCTGATTAGTGAATGCTCAAATATGCCTTTTATCATTGGCTTACAAATGTGTTCAGCTAGCTCCCAGTAGTTAATTGCCGCTCCTTCAACAACAAATACCAGTAGAATTTGGAAAGGTGTTTAAAATTGTATGCTCTAACTGAATCATGAAAGAGAAAGTTTGGGATTTATGTCTCTTTAACAATACGTTTCCACTGCAGTTTGATAGGCACTAAAATTATACCAGCATTATGAGTGCAGTATGGTTTTCATGCAATGCTTAGGAGGTCTTTTCTTGTAAAGATACAAATGAAAAAGTATCAAGTTGGAATATTCCTTACTCATACCTTGGCGATCTCTTATTCTACTTTGATACTTAGGTCATATCTCAATTCGATTTCTCTTGGTGTCCTTTTTCTTTCATATGGTCCACAATTCATTATTCCTGGGAGTTATTCTTTCCACCAAGAATAAGGAGGCAAATATTCCCAAACCCCAAGAGCTCTATAAAACCCCTCCCACCTGGAAACTAGACATCTTTTCCCCTCGCTGGAGGAAGGTGAAGAATGAAGACATGCATGTTATACTTCTGTGAGAGGGGTCCTCAGTCTGAGCTGAGGTCAATTTTTCCCTCAGATTGCAGTGTTTGTTGGAGAGATGTATTGGGAATATGGGAAGTGACACATTTTTTCACCCCATGGGAATTGTTAACAAGCCTTCCACAGTTTTCGCAGGGACCTGTCCTTTGCCTCCTCCTGTTGGGTCATTGGTATACGCCTATTCGAAATCCTCTGCTGATATGTTTCAGCACTGGTTTGGCATTCTACTGGTTCTTTCCAGTAGTTGGCTGCCTATTGGTAAGTACTATTTTTTATTGTTGGGAATTCTATTAATCTATTTAGGTTATTTAGATATATTTTTTAATATATATGTTTGAGAACTCTGTGCAATTGTTAGAGCCATTCAGAACTGTCCTCTACTGTAAAGAGAGTCTCATCTCCGTTTTCAGTCAGACAATGTCACAGTGGTGGCCTACATCAATCACCAGGGGGGCACTCGCTGTTCCCTACCCATGAGGGAAGTGTCTCGAATTATTTCCTGTGCAGAAGTCAATTGTTGACTGATTTCTGCAGATCATAATCCAGGAGTGAAAAACTGGGAAGCAGGTTTTCTCAGTTGTCAGTCTCTGCATCCAGGGTAGTGGTCTCTTCATCAAAGTTCTCAATCAGATAGTGGATCTTCGGGGTTTCCCAGAAATAGATCTGGTGCCCTCTTGGTTAAACAGAAAATTTCCCAGGTACTTTGCAAACTTAAGGGCTCCTCCGGTGGAATTTGTAGATGTTCTAGTAGCTCCATGGTGTTTTTAACTAGCCTATGTTTTTCTCCTTTGGTTCTTCTTCCTAGAGCGATTACCAAAATCAGGCAAGATGAGTCATCTGTAATTCTAATTGCTCCGGCTTGGCCCTGCAAGATTTAGTATGCAAATCTGGTTCAGAAGTTCAGTTGCCCACCATGGCCTTTTCCTCTACAAGGTCCGTTTTTCCAACTGGATCTCAACTCTAGGCTTGATGAATAAAGATTGAATGGTTAGTTCTTAGGAAAAGGGTTTATCTGATTCTGTTGTTGAGACTTTAACTCAGGTCGCAAGTCTGTGATTATGAAGATTTATCCTAAAGTCTAGAAGACCTTTATTTATTGATGTATAGATTATTGCTTTTCCTGGCATTGTTTTAGAATTCCTAGTATTTTGCAGGTTTTGCCGGATGGTTTAGATAAGGGCTAGTTCGTAGAAGGGTCAGATTTCTGCTTTCAGTTTTTTTACACAAGGAGATTACTAATCTTCCTGACATTCATTGTTTTGTTCAGGCTTTGTCTAGAATTAAGCCTGTTATGAAACTAATTTCTCCGCTTTGGAATCTGAATTTGGTGTTGAAGGTTTTGCAGGCTCCTCCATTTGAGCCTATGCATAAGATGGATATTACGCTTCTTCCTTGAATTTTTTTCTTCTTCTGCTAGAAGAGTCTCTGAGTTGTCTGTTTTTTGTTATGATCCTCCTTATCTTATTTTTCATCAGGATAAGGCAGTTTTGAGACCCAAGTTTGACTTTTTGCCTAAGGTTCTGTCCACCTACAATATAAGTAGCAAAATTGTTGTCCCTTCTTTGTGTCCTAATCCCAATAATTCTTCACAGAGGCTTCTTTATAACTGAGATGTTGTAAGAGCGTTGAAGTATTTTGTCGATGCTACTAAGGATTTCAGACAAACTTCTAGTTTGTTCATTTTTCTGGCTCTAAACAAGGTCAGAAGGCTACTGCCATTGCATTAGCTTCTTGGTTGAAGCTTTTGATTCATAAGGCTTACTTGGAGATGTGGACAGCTTCCCCCTAAACTGATTACTGCCCATTCTACTAGGTCAGTTGCCACTTATTGAGCTTTTAATAATCTTATTTACATACTTTTACTAAATTCTACCATTTTGATGTTTTTGTTTCTTCTGAGGCAGCCTTTGGTAGAAAAGTCATTCAGGCAGTTGTCTCAGGTTAATTAAAAATGACCTATTTTGGGGGTTCTATTTGGGTTGTGGATTTCCTTGTTAGTCCTCTCTCATTTTTTCATTACTTGGTATTATTTCCTAGGAGCAATGGATTGTGGACTCGCATCACCTTTATGAAAGAAAACATAATGTATGCTTACCTGATATATGTATTTCTTTCATGGTGGTGAGAATCCAAGCAACCCCACCATATTATTTTTCTGGTGCTGGTTTGTTTCTTTTTGTCCCTGCGCCTATTTATTTGCTTGGCTATAAGTCAGACTAGTTTCCAGTAGTAGTAGTTTCCAGGTGGGAGGGGTTTTATAGAACTCTTGGGGTTTGGAAATCTCCTCCTACTGGCCGGGAAGAGTAATTCCCAGGAGTAGTAGATTGTGGTCTCTCACCACCATGAAATAATTACATTGATAATTTAAGCATACAATTTGTAATGCACCACTGGAAGCTAGCTGCTGATTGGGGGCTGTACATATATGTCTCTTTAATTTGCTCACCCAATGTGTTCAGTTAGCTCATTCAACAAAGGATACCAAGAGAATAAAGCAAACTTAAAAACATAAGTAAGATGAAAAGCTGCTTAAATGTGTTTGCTGCTATAGTCTAACATGTGTATGGTATAAACATTTATTCTCTTTTTTTTTTTTTTCGTTTGTTCTTTTACAAGTTATAAGAAACAGGAGCTGGAAAAGAAAACAAAAACTTTTGGATCAAATCAGGGAAAATATGTGCTTGTTTTATATTACCAATAAATCCTGCTAGACAATATACAAGACAGAAAATTGTCTCTATTGCTTTGCAGTAATATATAGCTTTTTATCTGAACGTTTTTAACCATTTAAACTAACTTGATACACACAATATTAAGTATAAAAATATTGTAAAAAATTTATTTTTATTATTAAATATGCATGTATGTATTATATATATATATATATATATATATAGATAGATATACATACATATATATACAATATATATAGATATATATATATATACATACATATATATATATATATATATATATATATATATGTGTATATATATATATATATATATATATATATATATACAAAACACGGAAGGGAACTGCACTCTCATACCGGACCGGGTACACATCCCATGACCCTGCAACATGCTCAGCCCTGGGTGCCACTGGCACTCACAGGAAGCTGTGCTGTCCCCAGAGCCACAAGCAGTTAACCCCAGACAGGTCTGGGTGCAAGAACCATAGGGAAAATTACAAAACAAATTAATACAACACACAGAGAAAACGCAGCACTCACTTACAAGCTCTCAGCTAAGATTTAAAAGCAAAAATGGAAAGGTTAGTCACCGCATCTGGCCAAATGGGACAAGCTCAGGTACCACGTCAAGGTCCTTTCCAATACCTGAGACCCTAAAACAGCCACACAATGCAAGCTTTCAAATCCAAACAAACTGAAAACAAGGTAAGGGTGCACAGGAATATGTAACCACCCTAAACATATACAAAACACGGAAGGGAACTGCACTCTCATACCGGACCGGGTAGACATCCATGACCCTGCAACATGCTCAGCCCTGGGTGCCACTGGCACTCACAGGAAGCTGTGCTCTCCCCAGAGCCACAAGCAGTTAACCCCAGACAGGTCTGGGTGCAAGAACCATAGGGATAATTACAAAACAAATTAATACAACACACAGAGAAAACCCAGCACTCACTTACAAGCTCTCAGCTAAGATTTAAAAGCAAAAATTTAAAGGTTAGTCACCGCATCTGGCCAAATGGGACAAGCTCAGGTACCACGTCAAGGTCCTTTCCAATACCTGAGACCCTAAAACAGCCACACAATGCAAGCTTTCAAATCCAAACAAACTGAAAACAAGGGAAGGGTGCACAGGAATATGTAACCACCCTAGACATATACAAAACACGGAAGGGAACTGCACTCTCATACCGGACCAGGTACACATCCCATGACCCTGCAACATGCTCAGCCCTGAGTGCCACTGGCACTCACAGGAAGCTGTGCTGTCCCCAGAGCCACAAGCAGTTAACCCCAGACAGGTCTGGGTGCAAGAACCATAGGGAAAATTACAAAACAAATTAATACAACACACCGAGAAAACCCAGCACTCACTTACAAGCTCTCAGCTAAGATTTAAGAGCAAAAAGGGAAAGGTTAGTCACCGCATCTGGCCAAATGGGACAAGCTCAGGTACCACGTCAAGGTCCTTTCCAATACCTGAGACCCTAAAACACCCACACAATGCAAGCTTTCAAATCCAAACAAACTGAAAACAAGGGAAGGGTGCACAGGAATATGTAACCACCCTAGACATATACAAAACACGGAAGGGAACTGTACTCTCATACCGGACCGGGTACACATCCCATGACCCTGCAACATGCTCAGCCCTGGGTGCCACTGGCACTCACAGGAAGCTGTGCTGTCCCCAGAGCCACAAGCAGTTAACCCCAGACAGGTCTGGGTGCAAGAACCATAGGGAAAATTACAAAACAAATTAATACAACACACCGAGAAAACCCAGCACTCACTTACAAGCTCTCAGCTAAGATTTAAAAGCAAAAATGGAAAGGTTGGTCACCTAACCTTGACGTGGTACCTGAGCTTGTCCCATTTGGCCAGATGCGGTGACTAACCTTTCCATTTTTGCTTTTAAATCTTAGCTGAGAGCTTGTAAGTGAGTGCTGGGTTTTCTCTGTGTGTTTTATATATATATATATATATATATATATATTGTAGAAGCAAACAGGGAAAAGCACTTTCACTTTCTCTACAGAATACCGCACTCACTGGAATTTTTATTTCTTTCACCATTTGCCAAAAGTGCACAAAGGCTCAAAGGGACACTGAACCCAATTTTTTTATTTTGTGATTCAGATAGAGCATGCAATTTTAAGCAACTTTCTAATTTACTCCTAGTTTAGATGCTGGCCCATTTTTGGTGAACAACCTGGGTTGTCCTTGCTGATTGGACAGCACCAATAAACAAGTGCTATCCATGGTTCTGAACCACAAATTGTCTGGCTCCTTAGCTTAGATGCCTTCTTTTTCAAATAAAGATAGCAAGAGAACGAAGAAAATTTGATAATAGGAGTAAATTAGAAAGTTGCTTAAAACTGCATGTTCTATGTGAATCACAAAAGAAAAAAATTGGGTTCAGTGTCCCTTTAACAAAAGTGAGGGGCCGCCCTATAGTTAGTAGCATTGGTTCCCTCTTTAAGCACTTATTTGAGTGGTTAGATGGGATTTTGAACCAATTTGTAATTATATTACCCAGTTTTTTGAAAGACAACAAACATGTCCTTAATTTTGTCCAATCTATACCATGGGACATAAATACACACTCTTGGCTTACTATTGATGTTGCTGCTTTATATTCTTCAATTCCACATAAGAAAGGGCTGTAAGCCCTAGGGTTTACTCTAGACAGAGATTCAGTCTACTCTTTGGAATTGAAAGATTATGTTGTACAAGTTACACATTTTTTACTTACTCTGAACTATTTCTCCTTCAAGGGGACTTTTTATCTTCAGAGATGTGGGACCGCTATGGGAGCAAAGTTTGCTCCTTCATACGCCAACCTTTTCATGGGTTGGTGGGAGCGGTCCCACATCTATGGAGATATGGATCCCTTCAGGGAGTTTATAGTTCTTTACAAACATTTTCATTGATGACCTCCTACTTATCTGGAGTGGCCATTTTGGACATTATTGTACAGTTTTTCCAGTACATAAATAATAATAACTGCAGTTTTACTTTCACATTTGAAACCAATCCTGTGAGCATAAATTTTCTTGATCTTGATTCAATGAAGGTAGAATTGTGACCAAGGTTTTCAGAAAACCGATAGCAGGCAACACTCTTTTGCATGCCAAAAGCTGCCACCCCTGCCATGTACCTTATGCGGTTGCAAAGGGTCAATATATCAGACTGAAGTGAAACTGCACAGACACAGTCACTTTTGAAACAGAATCTCTGTCCTTGAGGAATCGCCTATTACAAAGGGATTATCCGCCTCATATCATAAATAGGGCTGAACGAGAAACAAGGACCTTGGATAGTGATACATTGTTGCTAGAAAAACCAAAATCTAGTAACAAACATGAAGGTGTAACATTTGTCACAACCTATAGTGACCAATACAATAAGATATGTCAAATAATCAAGAAACATTTTAATATGCTTGCGGCTAACGATGGTTTGGTTAAGTGTGGGTCCCAACTGTGATATTAGCATACTGCAAATCCCCTTACGTCAATTGCGTATCCTATCTTTTTAATGGGATTTGCCAAAAAGTGAGTGGTAGACCCTCTCCTGTCAAGACTCCTACCGCATTTAAAAGTCAGTAGTTAAGAGTTTTATGGGCTAACGCCGGAACATAAAGCTCTTAACGAAAGTGATAAAAAGTGCACTAACACCCATAAACTACCTATTAACCCCTAAACCGACCCCCCCCCCCCCCATTGGAAACACTTAACTAAAATGTTTAACCCCTAATCTGCCGACCGGACATTGCCGCCACTTTAATAAATGTATTAACCCCTAAACAGCCGCACTCCCGCCTCGCAAACACTAGTTACATTTTATTAACCCCTAATCTGCTGTCCCTAACATCTTCGACACCTACCTACATTTATTAACCCCTAATCCACAATGTCACCGCTACTATATTAAATTTATTAACCCCTAAACCTAACCCTAAGTCTACCCCCCCAATTTAAATATAATTTAAATACATCTAAATAAATGTATTAACCCCTAAACCTAACCCTGTCTACCCCCCAATTTAAATATAATTTAAATGCATCTAAATAAATTTACTACAATTAAATCAATTAATCCTATTTAAAACTAAATACTTACTGATAAAATAAACCCTAAGCTAGCTACAATATAACTAATACTTACATTGTAGCTAGTTTAGGATTTTTTTTATTTTACAGCCAAGTTTGTATTTATTTTAACTAGGTAGAATAGTTACTAAATAGTTATTAACTATTTAATAACTTCCTAGTTAAAATAAATACAAATTGACCTATAAAATAAATCCTAACCTAAATTACAATTACACCTGACACTACACTATCATTAAATTAATTAAATAAATTACCTACAACTACCAACAATTAACTACAATTAAATTAAATAAACTAAAGTACACTAAATTACAGAAAATAAAAAAAGAATTACAATTTATTTAAACTAATTACACCTAATCTAATACCCCTTATAAAATAAAAAAGCCCACCAAAATAATAAAATTCCCTACCCTATACTAAATGACAAATAGCCCTTAAAAGGGCCTTTTGTGGGGCATTGCCCCAAAGTAATCAGCTCTATTACCTGTAAAAAAAAAATATAATACCCTTCCCCCAACATTAAAACCCACCACCCACACACTCAACCCTACTCTAAAACCCACCCAATCCCCCCTTAAAAAAACCTAACACTACCCCTTGAAGATCTCCCTACCTTGAGCCGTCTTCACCCAGCCGGGCACAAGTGGACGTCCAGAGGGGCAGAAGTCTTCATCCAGACGGCATCTTCTATCTTCTTCCATCCGGAGCGGAGCGGGTCCATCTTGAAGACATCCGACGTGGAGCATCCTCTTCCATCCGACGGCGACTGAAGAATGAAGGTTCCTTTAAGTGACGTCATCCAAGATGGCGTCTCTTCAATTCCGATTGGCTGATAGAATCCTATCAGCCAATCGGAATTAAGGTAGGAAAAATCCTATTGGCTGAAGCAATCATCCAATAGGATTGAAGTTCAATCCTATTGGCTGATCCAATCAGCCAATAGGATTGAGCTCGCATTCTATTGGCTGATTGGCACAGCCAATAGAATGTGAGATCAATCCTATTGGCTGATTTCATCAGCCAATAGGATTTTACCTACATTAATTCCGATTGGCTGATAGAATCCTATCAACCAACCGGAATTCAAAGGACGCCATCTTGGATGACGTCACTTAAAGGAACCTTCATTCTTCAGTGGCTGTCGGAAGAGGATGCTCCGCATCAGCTGTGTCTTCAAGATGGACCCGCTCCGCTCCGGATGGAAGAAGATAGAAGATGCCGCCTGGATCAAGACTTCTGCCGGTCTGGAGGTCCTCTTCTGGCCGGATCGGATGAAGACTTCTGCCCCTCTGGAGGTCCACTTGTGCCCGGCTGGGTGAAGATGGCTCGAGGTAGGGAGATCTTCAAGGGGGTAGTGTTAGGTTTTTTTAAGGGGGGATTGGGTGGGTTTTAGAGTAGGGTTGGGTGTGTGGGTGGTGGGTTTTAATGTTGGGGGGGTATTGCATTTTTTTTACAGGTAAAAGAGCTGATTAGTTTGGGGCAATGCCCCACAAAAGGCCCTTTAAGGGCTATTTGTAATTTAGTATAGGGTAGGGAATTTTATTATTTTGGGGGGCTTTTTATTTTATTAGGGGGATTAGATTAGGTGTAATTAGTTTAAAAAAATTGTAATTCTTTTTTTTATTTTCTGTAATTTAGTGTTTGGTTTTTTTTGTACTTAAGTTTATTTTATTTAATTGTAGTTAATTGTAGGTAGTTTAGTAAATTAATTTAATGATAGTGTAGTGTTAGGTGTAATTGTAACTTAGGTTAGGATTTATTTTACAGGTATATTTGTATTTATTTTAACTAGGAAGTTATTAAATAGTTAATAACTATTTAATAACTATTGTACCTAGTTAAAATAAATACAAACTTAGCTGTAAAATAAAAATAAATCATAAGCTAGCTACAATGTAACTATTAGTTATATTGTAGCTATCTTAGGGTTTATTTTATAGGTAAGTATTTAGTTTTAAATAGGAATAATTTATTTCATTGTAGCAATTCTATTATGACTATTTAAAATTATATTTAAATTAAGGGGGGTGTTAGAGTTAGACTTAGGTTTAGGGGTTTATAACTTTATTATAGTGGTGGTGGCAGATTAGGGGTTAATACATTTAATATAGTTGCGGTGACGTTGGGGGGCAGATTAGGGGTTAATATATAAAATGTAGGTTTCGCCGATGTTGGGGGCAGTAGATTAGGGGTTCATAAGTATAATGTAGGTGGCGGCGGTCTCCGGAGCGGCGGATTAGGGGTTAATAATATAATGTAGGTGTCAGTGATGTCGGGGGCGACAGATTAGGGGTTAAAAAGTATAAGATTAGGGGTGTTTAGACTCGGGGTTCATGTTAGGGTGTTTCGTGCAGACATAAAATGTATTCCCTTATAGGAATCAATGGGGCTGCGTTAGGAGCTGATCGCTGCTTTTTTGCAGGTGTTAGACTTTTTTTCAGCCGGCTCAGCCCCATTGTTTCCTATGGGGAAATTGTGCGCAAGCATGTTTTTCCAGCTTACCGCTACTGTAAGCAGCGCTGGTATTGAGTGAGATGTGGAGCTAAATTTTGCTCTACGCTCACCTTTTTGCGGGTAACGCCAGGTTTAAAAAAACCTGTAATACCAGCATTGTCTTAAGGGAGCAGTGAAAAAAAAAGGCTTGTTAGCAATGCACCCCTGTTACCGCAAAACTCGTAATCTCGCCGTTTGTATTTTGTACATTCACCAAAGCTATCTCATCAAGTTCATATATTTATACACCTCTTTTGGTGAATATTAACAATATCTTTATGTGTGTTAATATTGCACCTTTATCTTTTGTCAATTGTGACCCCCTGTACATGTTTTAACTTGGGCTTTTATAGAGTAAACACCTATTGTCTAACACTGCCAGGCATGAATCTGTTAAATTTTTAATGTGACATTCCCACTACTTGTTGTTAACCAATGGGTAGCCTAGGCTCCCTTTTTAAAGGTGGTAATCAATTAAGAGAATCCAGCTAAGGCTCTTTAGCCGAAATGCATAAGCTTTTCTCTAGTGGGATCTTGTGTACCATGTCTTGTTCAGGAGGGTGCCTCCGTTTTTTTGCCATTTTAATATGAAGTGTCAATAAAGTTCAACATTTTACTCACAGTCTCTGCTGCCTTTTTGTTTGATTTACAAATTATAAGGATTCACATACACAATGAAATATCACTGAAGGAGTTACCGTATGAGTTACTGCCCCTTACTGTCTAAGAATCTGTGGACGGATCTATACGGTCTTCTCAGTTAACAACATGCACCACAGATGTTAGCTACCTTAAGTTTTATATGTTTGACCCTGTCCTGGGGTGTTTTTAAAATGTTATAAACTCTGTTTCATGCTTACAATTTGTCAGTCAATTTACAAGGGTGTATATATTCCATAGTTCATGATGTAATATTGTTTAAGAGATTACTACTCCTAGCTAACTATATTTACAGTATACTTACTATATATCTCATGCCTTTAAAGGTTCAAAAACTCAGTAATCCAACGAAAATGTATAGGGAAACATTAACATCTCTAAAAATATATCCAGGGTTCTGAGTAACTATATAGATAATTAAGGCAGGGCTTTCTACCTAATATATAGGACCCCAGTAAGGCGGCCTACGGCCGGGGCCACTAAGGGGAAGGATGGATGGGTTAAGTAAATAACGTTGACACCATTAGCCATAAATTATAAGAACCATCTTAATCATCTACTATTAGTTTCCCAACTGATCAAAACATAACTTTGTTGGTGATATTCACCCTGGACTGAATAACTCTTCAGACCACGACAGGTTAAAGAGGGTTCGTTTATTGAAAAACACACTGCAGTGAGGAGAGAATGAATACAAAGTTTTCTCTGGGGGGGTCAGTCCCCTTCCCAAACATTTATACAGGAGGCAGGGCATTCCTGAACTCCATATCTAGGCTAATACAGTTTATGACTGGCTGGCTAAAATGCAAGTGTTTCCACCAAATATGGTTATAACATAAGTAAAAAAATACAGTTTAGGAAGTTCAAGTTCCACAATATCCACCAAAAGATGAAGTTACGTCATTTGCCTCTATTTTCTAAAATAAAATAAAGTTCTTCAGCCCCAAGTTGAAGTGCACATACTCTCCCACACTCCCTAGACGGAAACTAACAGTGCTACAGAGCACGATTAAGGATATATTTACTGATGTTCTCTTATATTACCTCAGATGTAATATCATCCCTCCATGCTTAATAGCTCAAATGTCCCTATCTCTCAAAACTACCCTTTCACCACTGTGCAATGCTTATAAATGCTAGTCATACACGTATCAAAACTGTTCAATTTTAGATAAAAACATATAAGAACTATATTATCTAGTAAATATAGATCTATTTTTTCCTGTTCTTTTATATTACTGTTAAACCTTATCCTTAAGTATCTCCAACCCCAATCTTGTTTGATTTTACTAACGACCCAAAAGAGGTCTGATTTTCTTCCACTGGGGCCAAGAATGAAGTACACAGACTTATAGTTTATGGATCTAAGCTCAGACCTAGCACATAAGTACATTAAGCAAACTATACAACTAATACTAACCCTAACAGTGTCATTTAGCTTTACAAGGCCTATGATTATAAAGATGTATAAAACAATGTATGATTCAAGTCTGCTTGAGCTGGTACGCGAACATAATTTTGTGATGTATTCTATTGTAATAATTTTCACGTGTACCATGTATACCCAACATATGACGTGTACTTTCATATAATCTTAATAAAGCTCTTTTGAAAATAAAAAAAAAACTAAAAAAAAAAATATTGAGATGTTTTTGCACCTACCAGTCTACCCCCAAGACCACCACTGTCCAGTTTACTGGAAAACCTACAATAACCAGTTTATCACAGACTCCTCAATTGCCATCATGGGATGTTGTCACCTGTTTTTCTTGGACGGGGACAATTCAACGATAGTAACCTAAGAAAGCACTTTTTGAGAAACAACTTTTTATAAGGAATTTCGGACTTTATTACATAAATATGATGCCTGCTATTATAACAAATGTTAAACATCAATTAAAATCTTGTTTAAACCATGAAACTGGTACACAACTTACAAATACTGGCACACAATTCAATTTTACACGGTGTATGGAGTATAAAAATATTTAAGGCTTAATGCCCATTGTTTGAAGAAGACCATCTGCATCTCCATAAAATCCCATGAACCTTGATTTAAATGGGCACTAGATAGATCGTTTTTACAGCCAGTAGCTACATTTTACACAGCATTAAGATTATGGCAATGAAGAATAACTTTATTAATAATTTAATGCAAAGCAAGAGGTTAGGTACTAATAAAATTCTACCTGCATGTAGCATACTATTAGTGTCATGGAGCATGTAAAAACATCTGTGGTTTATGTGCATGCCTTGAGCTATTTTCTGGGAAGTCTAGTTTTGGATAAATGAGATTACTTTTCTTCAAATGTCTGACATAGCCTTGGGTTTCATTCAAATGCATAAATGATAAGTCTCTGCATCTATCTTACATATTTATGGTCAGTCAAAACAAGTATGCTCTGCGTAACATAATACAACCAAACTTTAAATTCTTTAGGACAAGGTATTTAATATTGCAACTAAACTGTAAGCTCCTTGGGGGAGGGTCTTACAATATAACATTAGACTTGAAGTACATTGAGACAAGATACTAATTAATAAATACAAAGTTTCCGCAAATACAAATTGATTGTAAGCTCTTGAGGGAGGGTAGTATAACACTAGACTGTAAGTTCTTTATTGCAAGGTTTCCCTTTATACCACTAGATTGTAAGATCCTAGGGGAAGGTCTCCCCAGTATACCAATAGACAGTACAATTCTTCTGAAAACATATCCTGCTATTCCACTGGATTGTAAGCTTCCTGAGAAAATTCCTACCATTATATCACTAGATTGTAAGCTTCTTGGGGCAGGTTATCCCATTACACCATTAGATTGTAAGCTCCTTGGCAAAAGGTCTTCCAATATGCCATTCAATTGTAAGCTCCTATAGACAAGGTCTCCCATTATACTACTAGATTTTAAGGTTTGAGAATGTACGCTCAATAGGGCAGTGTCAACCATTATGCAACTAGTTTGAAATCAAACTGTGTCTTTGTCTCTCATTATATAACTAGATTGTAAGCTCCTTGGGACAGCGTCTATCATTGTACAACTAAACAGTAACCTCCGTGGGACAGGATTTGTGGAACAAGGTCTCACACTGTACAAGTAGATTAGAAGCTGTTTAGCACAGTATCTCTCATTAGACTAGGGATTAATTCACAGTAGTGATATCTAAAATATTTATTAACCAAGTTCAAGTGAAAAAACTGTGAATGTCACAAACAATTACTGCTGCCTAATCTTTTGTTAAAGGGATAGTAAACAGTGCTCCTTTTGTAAAAAAAAAACAGATTGTGTTAATATCAGTAAACAACTTACTTGCTTAAAGGGACATAAAACAATTTAGGATAGAGACAAAATATAATATGTACTTTAATTACTTTACCTGCAAATTTTTTTTTTTTTAAATTCTTTTTATTGAGGACATAGTTGTAGTATACAATCCTCAAATAAAGTGAAAACAACATACAGACATCTAGGTTTACATGAATAATACAATGATGTTAAAGGAACTTTGTATGTATAGGTGATAAATGAGGATGCAAATCTTTCACTTATACGGAGGTCCTCGTTTTTACAGAGGCAACTTATGAATATGCAATGATCATTCAAAAGCATAGAATCCTAAGGCAATAGTCTACGTTGAAGTGATCTTCAGGGTAACAAACCAGTCTATAGTGGTAACTCCATAGCATAGTTTAAGAAATTACATTGAATTTAAGCTCAAGTTTAAGTTGCACAATCTTAACGGTATCAGTTCGGGGGGCCCACAGGCCCCTCTCTGCCTGTGACCTGTTGTCTCGTAAGTCAGTTCTCATGTTCAGTTCTGTCTTTTAACGGACTAGCCTCAGTTAGGGGATTTCAGGGGGTAATGGAAGATGATGGGGCCTAAACACAACTTCTAGAGAAGGGTAATGGGAAGATCATGGAAGAGGGAGAAGGGAAAGGTGTAAACATGAGTTCTACAGATAGTTAGGTAGGGACTGAACAGTGTTGCATAGTTTCCCAGGGTTCCCATGTAATGCAGTAATTGCTCGATTGTCCCCGTTCCCTAGCTACAAAGTTTTCCATGTTTTTAATGTAGTCCACGGTATCTAGGACACTCTGTAACCTTGGAGGTTGACTCTTTTTTTCAGTTCCTGGCTATAAGTAGCTTGGCAGAGATAAGGACATATATCAGTAAATTTTGTTTGTTTTTAGGAATTTTGTCTATGTCTAAATGTAATATGGCCAGGGCCGGGTGTAGAGATGTTGTTAGTCCTAAGTCTTTACAGACCCTTCCTACTTTCTGCCAGTAGTCCGTTAGTCTCGGGCAGGTCCACCAGATATGTATGGGGGATCCCAGTTCTCCACATTCCCTCCAGCACTGCGGCGAGTGCTCAGGGTAAAGTTTCTGTAACTTTGTGGGAGCTAGGTGCCATCTGGTGATTACCTTAAAGTATAATTCATACAAGGTGACACAGTGAGTTGCCGTTTTTGTTAGGCTAATGGCTTTATTCCAAGTATCCAGAGAAAATGTTAACTGTAAGTTTCTCTCCCATGTTTCCATGTGAGTCATTTTTGAGGGGGATGCTTCCTTTACAAGGCCGTGGTAGTGTGTCAAGAGGGGTTTAAACTGCTGAAGGTTAGTCACCCACCTCACCTCCCAAATAGTCGGGTCTCTCAGTGAATCTTCTAGAAAGCCCCAAGATTTCATTAGTGTGCGCAGTCTAAAGAAGTCAAACCGAAGCTTGGGGGTCAGGGTAGGGAGGTCTAACATGTCTTGGTGTGGTCTTAACTGTGCATTACTGTAAAAGTCTTCCAGGGTATTTATACCTGATTCTGTCCAAGCGTTAAGATGTGTGTTCGGTAGTCCTATCAAGAGGCCTCTTATAGAATGCACCGGCGAGGGGTGCGGGGCTACTGATTTATTATGTCTCAGCTTAAGCCAGGTCTCTTGACATTCCTTCACAATGCTATTTGCCACGTGTATCTTAGTTCGCCAATGCGGAGGAAGCCAGAGCAGGTCCTCTAAATAAATGTATGCTGGCAAAGAAGCCTGCTCTAGTTCTCTCCACCTCGTCAGAGGGAGATCTTTTCCCCAGGCTGTAGCATGTGTGATCATTGCCGCTTCGTGGTATTTTCTGATGTTAGGGAGACCTAGGCCTCCTTTCTCCAATGGCTTTTGTAGGATGTGTGCTGCTACCCGGGGGCCTTTTATCGTGCCAGGTATATGTATTAAAAAGGGTCTGGAACTTCTTAATTACTAGGTGTGGGACTGATAGTGGTATACTGCAGAACAGATAGGTGAGTTTAGGGAGAACTATCATCTTGATGGCCGCTATCCTGCCGAGCCAGGATATCTTGCTGAATCTCTTAGAGTGGAGATCTGAAGCGATAGCTACTAGCAGAGTCTCAAAGTTCTCTTTTATCACTGTAGCTTTCGTGTAGGATAGGAAAACTCCCAAGTGGCGGATCCCTTTGGGGGACCACTTAAAGGAGTAGGCAAGCTGAATGGAATCTTTCTCGCTTTGCGGTATATTAATGGAATACGCTTCTGTCTTAGTCACGTTTAACTTATAGTATGAAATCTCACCGAATTGTTTGAAAGATCCATTAGTTGAGGGAGGGAGTCAATGGGATCTGACAGGAAGACTGTAAGATCATCTGAAAAAAGTGCCAGTTTCTGGGGAATATCGTGTAACTGAATACCGTGGATCGCTTCCGCCTCCCTGATGGCTATCACCAAGGGTTCAATCGCAAGGACAAACAGGAGGGGGGAGAGTGGGCATCCCTGCCTGGTTCCATTGCAGATTGTTATTTTAGGTGAGCAGAATCCTAATCCTCGAACGACCGCTGTGGGGGCCAAATATAAAGCTTTGACCGCTTTAATGAAGGGGTCCTGTATTCCAAACATCGACAGGGTCTGAAATAAATAGTCCCACCTCACCCTGTCAAATGCCTTCTCGGCATCAAGCGACAGGGTGAGCATCTGGAGCCCCATATCTGCTGCCTCTGAAAATATATTCAGTAGGCGCCGGGTGTTATCCGTGTCCTGCCGGCCTTGGATAAAACCCACCTGGTCTAGGTGTATAAGCGTCGGTAGATGTTTCCCCAACCTGTTCGCTAGCACTTTAGCGTAGATCTTGGCATCAACATTGATAAGCGAGATGGGCCTATAGCTGGAGCACAATAGTGGGTCTTTACCCTCTTTGTGGATTGTGGTGATATTTGCCTCTAAGAGTTCTGCTAAGAAGCCACCTTTGTCTGCCGCGTCTGTAAACACCCGAAGAAGGATCGGGGCTATGATCGGGTTGAGCATCCGGTAAAACTTTACTGTAAACCCGTCTGGTCCTGGGGCCTTATGGGGTGTAAGTTCATCTATGGCTGCTTTAATCTCCGCTAATGTAAATTGTTGCCCTAGATCTTTTCTTGCTTCCTCAGATAGAGTGGGTATGGGTAGATTGTCTAGGAATCTATGAATGTCACCATGGGTAGACTTAGTTATGCCTTCCGTGGTCTCAATGTTGTATAGGGAAGAGTAGTAGGTTGCAAATGCAGCACCTATGCCCCTGGGCGAGTGCACTATACCACTATGTGATGTGATGTGGGGTATTCTCTTCTGCTGAGTACGTTTGCGGAGCTTGTTAGCCAAGAGTTTGTCTGCTCTGTTTCCTTTATAATAATAAAGTTGTTTGAGCTTAAGTAGAGTTTCTTGGACTCGCATCAAGTCTCTTTTGGATATTTCCTCCCTAATGATTCCTATTTGATGAGCTTACTGAGGGTTAGGGTTTGATTTATTTGTCTGTTCAACGGCACGTAGATCTCCATATAGTTTCGAAAAGGACTGTTTGCTCTCTTTACGGAGCGGTGCTGTCTTTTTAATAAAATGTCCCACAGGTATGCTTTAAGAGCTGCCCAGATCTACTTCAGTGTTCCCTGTGTCATTGTGTGAGAGAAATTCCTTTACTGTCTCCTGAAGTGCCGGGAGTTCTATGTCAGTCAGCCAGTGGTCTGGGAGTCTCCATGGTGGTCTACTCGTCAGGGATTGCAGTTTGGTGAAGTCAAGATATACCATGTCGTGATCTGACCATGTGCACAGACTGATACTGGGGTTGATAAGTTGATCTAGGGACCATGAGTCACAGAAGATATAGTCCAATTGAGAGTACAAATTATGGGCTTTCAAGTGATGTGTGAAGTCTCTCTCGGAGGGTGCTAGGCACCTCCATGCATCATAAAGGTTATGTTGATAAATGAGTTTTCGGAAGGCATTAGAAGTGGATGAAACGTTTCTGTCGGAATGTGTTGTGAGGGTGGCTTATTTGTCTATTGAGGGGTCCCAAACCATATTAAAGTCCCCCCCCCCTATTATCAACCGTCCCTGTTTGATCTGGTCAATGTGTATCAGGAGTTTATGGAGAAAGGGTATTTGCTTGGTATTAGGTGTGTAAAGTGAAACTAAGGTAAACAGGGTGTCATTAAGTGAGCAGATAAGTATCAGGAATCTACCCTCACTGTCTCTTTCTATGTATTCCAGTCTGTAGGATAGGTCTCTGCTGATTACTATGGCAACACCTCTGTTTTTGCTTTCCGAGTTGGAAGCAGTCTCACAGATCGGGTAGTGTTGGGAGATCCCAGGAGTCCGGGGCTCCCCTGTCCAATGAGTTTCCTGCAGGAACAGGATGTGTATTTTGTGTGTTAGCATGTACCGCTGTAGGAGCTTCCTTTTAGTGGGGAAATTTAGTCCCTGTGCGTTTAGCGTAGCTATACGAGTTGGGGCCATTTTGGGAGTGGCGGATGGGCTGCCTGGGTCACTGTGGGTAGGAGACTAGTCCAGGAACGAGGTACAGGGATCTGTTTACTTTCTATGGGGATAGGAGTGCACTATGTATCTTTCAGTAAAGGGAGCTAGAGAGAAAGGAGAAGAGGAGAAACCTCTATGACTGGTCAAAAGTGATAGATATACACTTTCGCAATGAGTGTTCCATATGGTCTAAGCCAGAGGGGCACAACAAATTTGTTGGGGGTGGAGCTATGCAGAGAGGGGTCTAGGGCCCCGCCGGCCCAGTATTTAGTTTGAAAGGTCTGGTGGGAATAAAGGCATATGCATTATAATTAAATATTAGTCATACGTAGAATTATATTCAATGCTGTAAACCTCAAAGTATAAAACATTCATCTCAACAGGAGAAACAATAAACAAAATATGATAACATAACAGAGAGTGTATTAAAGCAAAACAACTGCCATTTCCTCTGTACATGGTCAGAGCCCTTGACCTTCAGATATGGACCTTTGTGAAGTTAAATATTCTAGTGTTCAAATTGCTTTATGGTGACCCCTAAGTTTAGGTTGGTGAGCGAGGGGTCTAAATCTATAGTCTATAGGGGTTAGTCTATAGGGGTATGCCCGTAAGTTATCCTGCCGGCTGGTAGTAGCAAGGCAGTAAATGGGAACATATAGATACACCTCTGATGTTCATCAGTGGGTCTCAGTAAGGGCATGTTTGTGGTTTTGCGGACCAGCAGTAGCCAGTCTGAATACTTCAATATTGTTGCGTGAGTAGAGATGTACTAGGGTGTAATAGGGCATAGTCAATAGTGGATTGGTAAGTGTGGCGTGGCCTTATTTAACAGGCTACAATTCGCAGATTGCTTGTAAATAACTGGTCAAGGGACCAACTTAACCTAAAAAACTGCTAGTACCTGAGAAACATGTAGCATAGTATAATACAGTACTTGTACATTTGTTCAGTGGTGTACATATCACTATTTGTCCAGGCGATAGCGCCTGTGTTGTCAATAAAAGGGTGTAGATATCTGTGCAATCTTTAACTAGTGTTCATCACCATAAGTACAGACAAGATGTCTCTAGGATTGAAAAACTGTTGAGAGCAACAATACAGAATGTATGAGCAGTTGGTTAAATGAATACACAGTGGTATGCAACAAAGGAGTAATATAGGTGCAATTACTTAAAAAGAAACAAAAAAGCTCTGAGTCTTTGGTCATTGTCCATTATCATATACATTATAAAACAAACAGACTGCAACATGTGAATTGCAGTGGTCTCACCCATCTTCTCTCTACTCATCTTCTGGGTTCCTCCTGGGGTTGTGGGGAATACCCCCTCCTACGGAGAGGTATCCCAGCAAGGAATACAGCTGGGGTAAATTATGTAAGCAGGTCCTTTATGGGTCTGTGTTCTCGGGTATACTGATAGTGTCTCTGAATTTGTTTAGGGTCTCAATTGGTTTTCCTGTGGTTCCAGATGGCCATTGTGGCAGTGGTTTCCAGGGAGGTGCTGAGGCTCTCAGTCCTGTGCCTATATCCGAATTGGAAGAGTGATCCTCTCTGTCTGGCGGGAGCAAGTCCCATTTTTGGAGTAGTTCTCGTGCTTGCTGAGGAGTAGAGGCCATAAACTGGTGACTGTCCTTGGTAATGAAAAGTCTTACTGGGAACCCCCACCTATATTTTAGATCTCTCTCTCTCAGTATTTTGGTATACGGTTGAAAGTGTCTGCGCAATTGTAGCGTGTGGGGAGAGAGGTCTGGATAGATTTGCAGTCCAGCATAGTCCTCAGGAAGGCGCTTGTCTCTGGCCAGTGCTCTAAGGATTTTTCCCCGAAATGTATAGTAATGGAGTTTCGCTATCACATCTCTAGGCTGGCCACCATCCGCTGTTCGCGCTCTGAGAGCTCTATGTACTCTATCTATGAGGTTTTCATTATTAGTCACAGGACCTAGCACTGCTTCAAATAATCCCTGTAGGTATTTTTCCAGATCTTGAGGTAGAACGGATTCAGGTACGCCTTTCACCCGTATGTTATTGCGGCGTGATCTGTCCTCTAGATCCGCTAACTTCAATTCCAAATCTGTAATTTGGATGGCTAGAGATTGAGAGTAGTTAAGGAGGTTAGTGTGGTCTATTGTAAGGTCTTCCTGTTTGCGTTCTAGCGCATCTGTGCGCTCACTTATGAGACCGATGTCTCTCTTCAAATCTGCATGTGATCTGTCAAACCTTTTCGTTAGAGAGTCATGATGTGAAGCTAATAATCATTTCATAGTGTCCATCATGTTGTTATTAGAGCAGGTGTCTGGCCTTAAAATTTGTGAGGCTCTCTTTACTAATGTGGACCCAGATTGGGTGTCGGAGGCGCTACCTGCGTCTGAGTAGTCATCTTCTGATCTTGTCTGAGCAGCGCTTGGTTGACGGTGAAAATGGTCTGCAACAGTTCTTTTCGGTGTGGAGTGGGGCTTCAGTTTACGTTTATGAGCCTGTGACATTTTGATATAATAGTAAGCGAGACAGTCTATTAGTATCTACTTGTTATTGCTATGGACCTGCTTGTTTTTCGTATGCTAGTGTTGTAACATTGGCCGGCGGGGACACAGACACTCTAGGGTTGTTTACATGACGCCACAGAACCTCTCCAGGGGGAGAGAATGCGCCATCAGAATCAGTTTAACTCGAATTTCTGTAGAGCAGGTATCTTATCTGTGTAAGGGCAGTCATGGAGGTGGCTATAGGATTCTGCCCTTTGTTGTATTGATTCCTTCTTAATATATATGCTTGCCGCACCTTGTGAAGCAGATTGTGTAGCAGCTACCCTTCTCAGTGTATACCCCCCTCTCCTGGGGAAATGCCTCCTTTTGACGAAGTGGGTAAAGGGGATGGGGATATGACCCACCTACAGAGAGATATGGGAAATGGAAGAGAGAGGGGCTAACTGTTTGATTCTGTAATAAACGGACTCCAAGTGTGTCTGGAGGGACAGATGAGAGCAAAACCTCTCGGCAACCAACAAGCTTTATTAAGTGTCTAAATTCTGCTCCTACAGGTCTTCACCTGCCTGTTAGGCTCAATTTAAATGGTAGTCATATAATGGCAATAATGTCAGGCAGGACTGAGCTTGTGTGGAGGGTGAAAAATGTGCCCTGGGCTTTGGATCCCGTGGAGGTCTGGTGGGTGATATAAGGGCCAGGTAAACCTCTTGAGCTGCACAATATTAGTAAGGCGTGATTTCGGCCTACCGGTTATAGGTTATATCTGCAGTATCTTGTGAGGTGTCTGGAGGGTAGTCTCTACCTTTATTACTGCAGTATTGACAATTAGGCAATGAAACTTGGGCCCAGGGTACCAAACTCTTTGTAAACTCACAGTCTGCTTATTTACTTGCAGCGTCTCTAGTTGGTGGGGGTTAGGTGGTTCTTGGGGCAGTATCACCAGTGTGCATAATATCCCTGATGAAGTCTTAGTAACCCACTGCCTGTTTATGACACTTCTTTCTTTCTGTGGGTTCTGTGTAGGAGGGGACCGTTAACTGCTGCGTGTGTAGGCTGCAGGCAAAAGGCTGCGCACTGAGAAAAAGAGTTGCCCACTGTCTAATGTAGCTAGGAATAAGCCTTTACATATGACCTGGGATCCTGTAATTAGCCTTGCAGGTCAGATTCTAAACACTGCCACAGGGAAAAGCAGTGCTGCTGGTGTTCACGTTCCCTGGGGTGTCAGTGGGGCAATGTTAACTGGGTGTACCCCGAGCTCCAATGAGCTCAACAGTGTAGAAGGGGCTGTATTTTGAGTCTTATTAATATCTTTAATCTTACCCCAAAAGTCTGGTCAGCTCCCAAGCACCACCCGGGATCTCAGCAGCGCTGCAGATTAGGTGTGAGTCAGCTGCGGGCCTGAAGATGAGAGCAAAATGGCCGCCGTTTGCACCACTTCCCCTGCAGCCAATGTCCGCAAGTTCACTCTGTCTAGAGGACGGTCCAGGAGGCAGAAGTAGGGGTGCGGGTCAGTTCCAAATCCTCCTGTAATTTGAGGCACATAGAGGGGTAGGCAGCAATGTCCGAGTCCCAGGCAGAGTCCGGTAAGTGATTGGGAGAAAGGCGTCTAAACTGCGCCAGCCGGAGGTCCCTCTGAAGATACCGCTTGTGCAACTCGCTCTCCGGAGTGGAGCCCCGACCCTCCGGAGGTGTTGGTCAGTGGTACTTGGTCTTTTAGCTTCTTGATCGCTGGCAGGCAAGCTCCCGCTCCTGTTTTTGTCCGGATCAGCGTTGCGGAAGACAAAAGTCAGGTCAGACTAGTATCTGGTAGAGATTGGTCAAATAGGAATGACCCACTAGGTTGGGTATCTAGTACTGACCCTCAGAGAGCAATAGGTCAGGGATTTTTAACAAGGATTAAATTGTTTTAATGGCTTTTAGTGCGGAACTCTCTGTGAATGCGTCCTCACAGTTAGGCTGCTAGCTCCGCCCCCTTTACCTGCAAATTTATACTGCAGTGCCTCACTATTAACTCTTTCTTTTAAGTTTCCGAATTGTACAGCTCTAACTCCCCCCACACATTTCCTTCTATGGCTGTATCTATATCTATTGTTGTAGTGAATAGGGATTATCTGCTGCAGCATGCCTAGAACCTGTGAACTCAGTTAAAATACAATGCCTGTGTCTAAACACTAATAAAGGGGGGTGGAGTAGACTGCTCCAGGCAGCATGGCTATTTAAGTATTTTTGCTTATTTTTGAAAATTATTTTAAAATACTTGCCAGCAATTTTTAAAAAAATGTATGCAAACTATTTTTAATTAAGTAGCCCTTTTAGGATATGCACAGATCTCAACTTGTTTTATGGCACTTTAAATGAGCACTTAGAAATTCTCATTATAGCCATTGCCCTCAGGTGAGAGAGCAGATATGTTTTAAAATTTAGTTGTATTTTGCCTTTTCTGAGCATGGGCAATAAACTGTTTCTAGAGCATTCCCTGAACAGTAAGTCAGCTCAAGTTGTTTTTGAAGAGCTATGCCATCAAGTTATATGCCTTCCTCTAAAGACCCCATTCCCCTTGTGGGGCTGTGATCGTAAGCAATGGAACCAGCACAATAGAAGTTAAAAAATATAACCCACTGCATAGTGCTTTTGTTATTACAACAGACTGTGTTATATCCCTTTAATGATTTATCAAACTTTCACTGAGTTCCTTTAGACGCACACATGCTATTCTTCAAACACAAATCATTGCAACTCAAAATAATTTTAAACAGGAAACAGTTAATGCTCACCCAAGTGTATTAAAAGCACATGACCTTTTATGTTGTCAAATCCCCGGCCCCTTAAACATCAACACACTCTAAAACCAACCTTCAAAATAAACCCCTCATAAATAACAGACAACAGACTTGGCTTTGGTGCAAAAATTGGCCGCAGCCCTTTATTAATAAATAACTTAGTAAAACTTTTTATAACTTAATAAATAACAGTGCAAAAAATTGTAAACATATACACTTTAAACCACAGCGGTGCTAGTCCCCTTTTTTGATTTCCTTAACTTAACTATGGCCGTAACTCCTTGTTTACTGGACCCAACCATTCAAATGGTTGGGCCCGTCAGCGATCCTCCATATCCAAGTTTCTAAGGAACCCCTTGCCCCCTTGCCCTTAGAAACCCCACCTAACATTCCCCAATGGGAATGCAAACTTATAATCAGGAAAGAGGAACGGCTATGGGCACCAGGTTTGCTCCAAGTTACGCTAATTTATTTATGGGATATTGGGAACAAACCTTTTTATCTACTACCCCTTTTGGAGCAAACCTGGTGTCATACAAACGTTATATAGACGATATCCTCATTATTTGGAGAGGGGAAGATAATATACTAGAAGAATTTATTGCCTCGATGAATAATAATGAACTAAACCTGAAGTTCACCTACGAAAAAAGTAGACAAAATATTAGTTTTTTAGATTTAGAATTATTTCCAGTTAATAATAAAATTCTCTCTAAAACGCACTTTAAAACTGTAGACGCCAACAGTTATATTCATTATACCAGCTGTCACCACCCAAGGTGGATTGAGAACATTCCCAAAGGCCAGTTTTTACGGGTAAAGAAAAATTGTTCAAATCTAACTGATTTTGATGCCCAATCAGATAAGCTGAAACAAAAATTTATAGAGAGAGGTTATAATGCTAACAAAATAGAAAAGGTACGTATGGAAGTAAGAGAAGTTAACAGACAGGATCTAGTTCAAAATAATACGAGATCCCAAAATAAAATTCAAAGAAGGAATGATAATACTTTTATCCCTTTCATTACTGGATACTGTAGTAATAAATATCTAATAGAAAAAATTTTAAAAAAACATTGGGGGATTTTAAAAAATGATGAACATTTGGGTTCTATTTTACCAGCTAAACCACAAATTGTCTATAAAAAGGCTCGCAACCTGAAAACAATTTTAGCACCCACTGAGAATAAAAATAAGAATAAAAATAAAAATAAATCACAGCAGGACTTAACAGGTAAGAAAATTAATGGCTTTTTTCCCTGTTTAACATGCAAGGCCTGTAAACATTCTAAGAAACAGAAGGAGTTTACATCTAATATAACAGGAAAGTCTTTTAAGATCAAAGATACTATAAGATGCTCTGGGACAGATATGTGGTTTACCTAATACAATGCCGATGTGGCAAACAATATATAGGTGAATCGGAAAGACCATTACGTGACCGTATACGGGAGCACATATGGTCTATAGAAAAATATGATTTAGACAGGAACAAAGACCTCCCTGTACCAAAGCATTTTGCTGCATGTAACAATGGGAATTTAGCCCATTTCTCATATATAGGAATAGAGAAGGTTAAACCACATTGGAGGGGTAGCAACATTCAATCTGATTTAATAAAAAAAGAAACAAAATGGATCTTTGAACTAAAGACATTACAACCCAATGGTTTAAATATTGACTTTGATATAGGCTGCTTTCTCAGAGATTAGAATTAATTAAGTCCAGTAATTTTAATTTTGATTTTAAATTTATTTTTATTCCACGTTTATATATTCTTTTCGTTTTAATATCAAACAATTTTTTGAAAATCAAGCAATTGTTCGTAAATATTTGAGCACATGTATATGTGGACAAAGGAAAGATATGCACAACTACTGTTTGGTTATTGTGCTTAGTATATCCCTTTAAGTAACATTATATATGTGTATATGTCTTGATATATGCAAACATATATTATATAATATTGCGATTGGTATAATTCCCCCTATTTTTAATATAATTACTTTTATACGTATAGGTCTATTTAGTGTTTTTAAAGATGTTTTTATAAAGATTTTTTATATATATATAGGTTATTTTTATAATAGTTTTTTAACGACTAATTTGATGCACTGTGATTTATTTATTTATTTATTTGTTCTTTTTAGTATAGCTCTTTGGTCTTGGTGATAACAAATTATGTATCGCTTCAGAATCATGATCATACAACACTACATATTTTTGTTTTTACTTTTTACTTTTTGCAGCTGTCCTTTTCAAATTGATCGCTACTATTGTATATAAATACTAATTGAGACAGATAAGGTAATATGCTGTATAGCAACAAATTTGCATTTATGTACTATGTACCATTATTTTGTTATTTTGTTACTGTTTGATCGCACACTGCCATTACTAACCTTGTCTTTAAATTGCAAGACACCCCTACTTATGGCACTCAACCAATCAACATAAAAGCTATAGGTATAAAAGGACCTACTACACTCTCTTCTGGAGCTTGACAAAGGCCCTGAACGGGCTGAAACGCGTTGCTCCGCCCACTCTGACGTTACGTGACGTAGTCATTACAGACCGGCTTCGATACTGTGAGAATCCCTGAGTGGAGCAGTTATTCGACATCGGCTTTTACATTAAAGAAACATCCGCTTCCACTGTTGTCTGACCGCTGCTGCAGAGACCAAAACACGGTGTAAGTAAAATTGAACACCTCAATTTTGGTTCTCTGCTGTTCTTTTGATTTGGATTCATTGTCATTTCAGCTCCCTTCCAGCTACAATTGGCACTCGACATTCTCAGCTGTTGAAGGAGTCTCTGATTTCGTTCCGATCTGGATCTAATCCATATTAACCCTTGAAGGCTTATGAACTCTCTTTGGATCAAGTCCTATTGTATATTTCTGTTGTGTTTATTTTATTTTTATTATTTTTTGGTACTGCACTTATTCATTTTTAATTGTACTAGCTGATCAGCTATATATTTTTTATCTGCATATACATATTTTTTATATTTTTTATTTTCATTCTTATTTTGTCCATTTATTTTATGTAATAAAAACATATTTTTTGCACATAAAGCATACGTTGTTTAAGTTGTCACTAAGACCAAAGGATATTTTAATTTTGTTTTTTAACCAAGTAGGTCATATCACATTCATCCATTTTTTCTATTTTCCAATTTTAGCAACAAAAAACTTTTTTTGTAGCGCCAGAGGTTTTAAAATTTCTTATCTTTTTTAAGGTAGTTATTTTTATTTTTTCTATTTCACTTGTGGAGACAGGGGTTCTCCATTACCTACTGGCATATTGGTATTTTAGAAAATCCTGCGCAGGGTTACACACAATTTTATCTAACCTTCTGTATTTATTTCCCCACCTGTGTTTTCCCAGCTGCTAGGACCATGTCTGATAATGTTTTCAAATACAGAGATGAGGTCTATAAAGGAATATATAACATTTTCTCTTCAGATATCATCGTTACCCCAGGTAATGTAGACTCATTATGTAAGCTAATGAAAGACTTAGAAGATAAACTAATATTAGAAATGAAACATAGGACTGAGTTTATCTTTATAGAAAAATATTTAGAAAATAAAAGAGTCCCACGTGGCTTAAGAATTAAGAAAGAATGTTCCTTTAAAATAGATGATATAGAATTTAAGAAAAGATGGAACGATATTTTAGAACAAGCATCTTTCAATCTTATGAGATTAATAAAAGATTACAGAGGTGAGATCTTGAAAAAACTAGAAGTTGAGATAAAGGAATTAGAGATTCAATTAAAGGAATTTGAAAGCAATGAGGAATATATCAATAAAGAAATAGAAATTAAAAAGCTGTTAAAAAATACTAAGGAGGATATTTTGAAAGTAAAAATAAGAAAATTCGAAAGGGATAGAGAGGATTATTTATCCCATATTAATCAACCTAACTGGGACAATTATATCTCCCATAAATGGAGACATACTAATAAAGGAGAGAATGAAAAAAATACCTCAATAAAAGAAAATGGTACAAATCATAATAATCACCACACAGGGTATGAACAGAGAAATTACAATCATAGAATAAATTCTAATTATCAACGTTCACATGACCATCCCCAAGCCAGGCTTTTTGATAATAGCAATCAATTGAGAGCTGAACAAGGGCCTAATTTTACCCCTAATTATAGAAATGGAAATAATAGAAATTATAATAATGGATATGCTTCAAATAGAGAACAAAGACAAAACTTTGAACCTAGACGTCAGTTTTATAGAGAACAGAGAAATAACTCAAATCAGGGTGATAATACATATAGAGGACCCTATACTTATCAAAATGGGACATTTAACACAAATAATCAATATCAACGAGATCAAAAAAGTTTTGAGTATAATACCCGAATAAATAGACAGAACTCCAATCAGAACAAAAGTAATGATTGGAGGTCAAATAATAGATTTGCCCCTTTACAAAATGAAATAACTGATGATCATGTTAATCCTTCCACTTCCTCGTCTTTTTTAGGACAAGGCCAAAGTTCACTTTTCAGCCCATTACCTCAAAGAGATGTAAGAAAAAGAAGGGCATCAGGCAGAGAGGAAAGAGAGGAGGGAGTAGGAGACCCAAAAAAATCAAGATTTTAAGTAAGTCAGAGACACATTTAGGAATCTTTAATTTAAGTAAGAAACAATTAAGTAAAGATCATGAGGATATATTAAAGAAAGGCCTATCATTTGCACCTAGTTGCAAATTAAATAAATTTGGAGCATATATTGATGCACACAAATTTATGAGAAAATTGACAGTAAAAAAGTGGTTTTTAAAATCAGGGACTGAGAAATTAGCTGATAACTCTCTAATCAATGATAATGAATTTATCCATACCCAATTGAAAGGAAAATCAACTTTTTATCCGAAATCAGATAAAGGCCCTTTTTTAGAAACATTTGAAAAATTAGTGTTAAGAGATATTGAGAATTTAACCGAAGAGAAAATCAACAAAACACACAGTAATCTAAACAAGAAACAATTAAAGGTTATTAAAGAGCTAGAGACTGATGATCTGATAATAAAGCCCGCCGACAAGGGCGGAGGTATAGTAATTTTAGATTCTATTGATTACCATAAAATTTGTGATAACCTCCTTAAAGATAATGAAACTTACAAAAAATTAGCAAATGATCCCACCAAGAGATATTCTGATGTTTTAAAAACACTTTTAAATGGAGCACTAAATAAGGGCATACTGAATGCTAAAGAAATGAATTATTTACTTCCAAAATTTCCTAAAATCTCCTTACTTTATTGTTTACCAAAGATACATAAGAGTCTGACAAACCCACCCGGTAGGCCGATTATATCAGGAATTGGATCCCTTACAGCCAACCTTTCCGAATACTTAGATATTTTCCTCCAGAAATATGTTAGATCTTTGTCCTCTTATCTGAAAGACTCAACAGATGTATTAAAATTAATAGAAAACATCCCGTGGCAAGAGGATTTTCTTCTTGTCACGTGTGATGTTGCGTCGTTATATACGTGCATCAACCATGCAGACGGCCTACGAGCAGTTAGACACTTTTTAGACATTGACAATACTATTAAAAGTGAACAAAAATCTTTTTTAATAGATTCAATAGAATTTATTTTAACACATAATTTTTTTAGCTATATGGATCAATTTTATAATCAGGAAAGAGGAACGGCTATGGGCACCAGGTTTGCTCCAAGTTACGCTAATTTATTTATGGGATATTGGGAACAAACCTTTTTATCTACTACCCCTTTTGGAGCAAACCTGGTGTCATACAAACGTTATATAGACGATATCCTCATTATTTGGAGAGGGGAAGATAATATACTAGAAGAATTTATTGCCTCGATGAATAATAATGAACTAAACCTGAAGTTCACCTACGAAAAAAGTAGACAAAATATTAGTTTTTTAGATTTATAATTATTTCCAGTTAATAATAAAATTCTCTCTAAAACGCACTTTAAAACTGTAGACGCCAACAGTTATATTCATTATACCAGCTGTCACCACCCAAGGTGGATTGAGAACATTCCCAAAGGCCAGTTTTTACGGGTAAAGAAAAATTGTTCAAATCTAACTGATTTTGATGCCCAATCAGATAAGCTGAAACAAAAATTTATAGAGAGAGGTTATAATGCTAACAAAATAGAAAAGGTACGTATGGAAGTAAGAGAAGTTAACAGACAGGATCTAGTTCAAAATAATACGAGATCCCAAAATAAAATTCAAAGAAGGAATGATAATACTTTTATCCCTTTCATTACTGGATACTGTAGTAATAAATATCTAATAGAAAAATTTTTAAAAAAACATTGGGGGATTTTAAAAAATGATGAACATTTGGGTTCTATTTTACCAGCTAAACCACAAATTGTCTATAAAAAGGCTCGCAACCTGAAAACAATTTTAGCACCCACTGAGAATAAAAATAAGAATAAAAATAAAAATAAATCACAGCAGGACTTAACAGGTAAGAAAATTAATGGCTTTTTTCCCTGTTTAACATGCAAGGCCTGTAAACATTCTAAGAAACAGAAGGAGTTTACATCTAATATAACAGGAAAGTCTTTTAAGATCAAAGATACTATAAGATGCTCTGACAGATATGTGGTTTACCTAATACAATGCCGATGTGGCAAACAATATATAGGTGAATCGGAAAGACCATTACGTGACCGTATACGGGAGCACATATGGTCTATAGAAAAATATGATTTAGACAGGAACAAAGACCTCCCTGTACCAAAGCATTTTGCTGCATGTAACAATGGGAATTTAGCCCATTTCTCATATATAGGAATAGAGAAGGTTAAACCACATTGGAGGGGTAGCAACATTCAATCTGATTTAATAAAAAAAGAAACAAAATGGATCTTTGAACTAAAGACATTACAACCCAATGGTTTAAATATTGACTTTGATATAGGCTGCTTTCTCAGAGATTAGAATTAATTAAGTCCAGTAATTTTAATTTTGATTTTAAATTTATTTTTATTCCACGTTTATATATTCTTTTCGTTTTAATATCAAACAATTTTTTGAAAATCAAGCAATTGTTCGTAAATATTTGAGCACATGTATATGTGGACAAAGGAAAGATATGCACAACTACTGTTTGGTTATTGTGCTTAGTATATCCCTTTAAGTAACATTATATATGTGTATATGTCTTGATATATGCAAACATATATTATATAATATTGCGATTGGTATAATTCCCCCTATTTTTAATATAATTACTTTTATACGTATAGGTCTATTTAGTGTTTTTAAAGATGTTTTTATAAAGATTTTTTATATATATATAGGTTATTTTTATAATAGTTTTTTAACGAGTAATTTGATGCACTGTGATTTATTTATTTATTTATTTGTTCTTTTTAGTATAGCTCTTTGGTCTTGGTGATAACAAATTATGTATCGCTTCAGAATCATGATCATACAACACTACATATTTTTGTTTTTACTTTTTACTTTTTGCAGCTGTCCTTTTCAAATTGATCGCTACTATTGTATATAAATACTAATTGAGACAGATAAGGTAATATGCTGTATAGCAACAAATTTGCATTTATGTACTATGTACCATTATTTTGTTATTTTGTTACTGTTTGATCGCACACTGCCATTACTAACCTTGTCTTTAAATTGCAAGACACCCCTACTTATGGCACTCAACCAATCAACATAAAAGCTATAGGTATAAAAGGACCTACTACACTCTCTTCTGGAGCTTGACAAAGGCCCTGAACGGGCTGAAACGCGTTGCTCCGCCCACTCTGACGTTACGTGACGTAGTCATTACAGACCGGCTTCGATACTGTGAGAATCCCTGAGTGGAGCAGTTATTCGACATCGGCTTTTACATTAAAGAAACATCCGCTTCCACTGTTGTCTGACCGCTGCTGCAGAGACCAAAACACGGTGTAAGTAAAATTGAACACCTCAATTTTGGTTCTCTGCTGTTCTTTTGATTTGGATTCATTGTCATTTCAGCTCCCTTCCAGCTACAATTGGCACTCGACATTCTCAGCTGTTGAAGGAGTCTCTGATTTCGTTCCGATCTGGATCTAATCCATATTAACCCTTGAAGGCTTATGAACTCTCTTTGGATCAAGTCCTATTGTATATTTCTGTTGTGTTTATTTTATTTTTATTATTTTTTGGTACTGCACTTATTCATTTTTAATTGTACTAGCTGATCAGCTATATATTTTTTATCTGCATATACATATTTTTTATATTTTTTATTTTCATTCTTATTTTGTCCATTTATTTTATGTAATAAAAACATATTTTTTGCACATAAAGCATACGTTGTTTAAGTTGTCACTAAGACCAAAGGATATTTTAATTTTGTTTTTTAACCAAGTAGGTCATATCACATTCATCCATTTTTTCTATTTTCCAATTTTAGCAACAAAAAACTTTTTTTGTAGCGCCAGAGGTTTTAAAATTTCTTATCTTTTTTAAGGTAGTTATTTTTATTTTTTCTATTTCACTTGTGGAGACAGGGGTTCTCCATTACCTACTGGCATATTGGTATTTTAGAAAATCCTGCGCAGGGTTACACACAATTTTATCTAACCGAATGCAAACTTCCACCACACCAACCATTGGCCATAATGTATCTGCAATTTAAGGGCTAGCACCCCCGCCACCGACTGGCCTGACACCTCAGCCCAGTCCCGCCAAACCTCCAATCGCACATAGCACCTCCTTAAAATTGAGGATAAAAAGCTGCAGCCCGAAATCATTTAAATGCACACCATCAGACATATAGAATTCACCCTCACCAACCTCCACCAAGTCTGAGTGATGAACAACATAACCACCAAGTCTACGCACAAAAGCACCCATAATCTTATTTACTTTTCGTCTGCTCTTATCCAGACGTACAGGGTCCCAGGCCGCCCTCCACACCATCCTTGGCAAAATGTCCGACCATACAATTGTCAAAGAAGGGAATAAACTCTTCAATCTACCAATGTCCCCTTTCATGAGTCTCAATAACTCTCTTTGCGGCAAAAAAACAAGATCATTCCTCCAGCATGGATCACCAACACAGTGGGAGGCTGAAAAATCCTGCAATAACACCAAAGGCATCTGAGCCCCCTCACACCAAACCATTTTACTTCACAGCGAGATTTGGCCATACCCAACTGCAATCCATCCGCCGAAGCCGCCCTCCGTGCCCAATAAATGAAAGAGTGGCCGACCAACCACAAACGCTCCACACCTAAAACATATAAAAACAATGAACCACAAGAAAAATTGCACCTCAAATACCCAATTCAGGGCGCACATACAACCGAAAATGACCCGAACCCCATCTGCCGATCCCTTTGACTTCCGCTTCGGAAAGCCCCCTCATGGACGCTTCCGTCGCGGCCCCAATCCTAAAAGAGTGGGTGCCGAAATCGGCCGGATTGATACCTAACCGGCCCAACGCTTTCTTAAGCACCGCCTTGAACTGAAAATGCGACATTGGCCTACCGTCTAGATGTACTAACAACGAACCACCAATTCCCAGATGGACCCTCAAGTACTCCTGGATGCAACGCCAAGGGCAAACCACTGAACCACTGGGAAAAAGAACAATTGTCCTACCCTTCCCCATCTGGTCTGTGTTACTTCTTCTCAAAAATATCTCCACCTTAGAATCATACAAAATCACATCCGAAACGCCTAAACCACCCATCAGATTCAGATTCTTACTAACTAATTCTGAGACCCTAAAAGCCCTGAAAAAAGCCAGAACATAAGCCACCCTGAACAGACAAGTTTCAAAAACCGACTGACACACCACTTCCAGGACCTCATACAACTGCTGCAGCAATGAAAAGTGATCGGCCTCCTCCTATCTGGGGACGAGCCTACCGACCCCTTTTTTAAACCCTTCAAAACCTTTGTAGCATCATGCAGACTAAGCAGTTTAAAACGAAATGACAAAGCTGCCAGACGCCTATCCATAGCCGAAGGCGATAACCTTTGGCACCCCCATTCCCACATCCAGTCCAACAGTGGACCTGTAACATCATTACCCCTTTCAGAAATATCCCATACCCTCAGCCTGGACTCCCAATCCCACCACACTCTGGAGTAAGAAGCCCAAGTACCTGGAGCAAGCAAGGCCTTCACCAGTCCAGCCAATCTTCCACACCGAGTCTCCACAGATACACTGGGCACTGGCAACCCGTCGCGTCTGCAAGAGGAGCCAATTCCCGGAACCGCCACCACTGAAAGCGAGAAAGGGAATTGGCTATAGGATTATCAACGCCTGGTATATGTTTAGCCTTAATGCACACGTTCATCCTCAAACTCAAAAACGCAACACCGGCAACGATGAAGACGTCAAGGTATTTAATGCATAAACAACCCCCATATTGTCAGTCGAGAACACCACCGACCTATTACTCAATTCAACCTCCCAGACATATAGCACCACCACAATTGGGAAGAGCTCCAAGAAAACCAAGTTCTTCACTAAGCCACTAGCCAACCATTCCTCTGGCCACCCGGCCGCACACCAATGGCCCACAAAATAGGCCCCAAAACCACAACTACCAGCTGAATCCGTCACCAATCCCAACTCCTCATTCGACACCCTAGGTGATTGAATCAACGCAGAGCCATTGAAACCCACCAAAAAACACCGCCACACTCTCAAGTCATCTTTCAGCTCCTTCGACAAATGCACGAAATGATGCGGCTTGACTACACCTGCCATAGATAAGGACAACCGCCTTCAAAAAACCCTCCCCATGGGGATGATCCTTCACGCGAAGTTGAACTTAACGACCAACGACTGAAGGTCACGCAACGTGATCTTCTTCGCCAACAAACAGCGCTCCACAATCTCCAGCAAATATTTCAATTTTTCACTGGGCAGTCTGCACTCCATATTGATGGAGTCAATTGTAATACCCAGGAAATCCAGGGTCGACACCGGCCCCTCTGATTTTTCGTTGGCTATTGGCACACCAAAATCCAATGCCACCTGACAGCAAACATCACGCATCCACCTACAAACATCCGACCCACCCGGGCAACAAACAAGAAATCGTCAAGGTAATGTAGCAATGACGACAAACCTGACCGCACAGAAACAACCCATTCCAGGAACGAACTGAACTGCTCAAACAACGAACACGAAATGGAGCAGCCCATCGGCAAACACAAATCAACATAGTACAAACCTTCCACACAACAACCCAACAAACGATGCGAGGACGGATGCACCGGCAACAAACGAAACTCTGCATCAATGTCAACTTTTGCCAACAAGGCAGAAGGCCCCGCCTCCCTAACCAACGCCACTGCCTGGTCAAAAGAGGCATATTTCACCAACGCCAGTTCCTGAGGGATCCCATCATTCACCGATCCCCCTTTGGGAAAAGAGAGATGATGAATTAGCCGGAACTTACCAGGCTCCCTCTTGGGAACCACCCCAAGCGGAGATATTCTCAAGTCTGTAATGGGGGGGCTATGAAACGGACCAGCCATACGCCCCAAGGACACCTCCTTTTGAAATTTTTCCCGAACCACCTCCGGCCACAAGCGGGTCGACTTCAAATTTCCCCTGAATACCCGACTACCACCTTGCGACAGAATAATAAAACCAAACTGAAAACCATGGTACAAAACCGCCGCCGTCCCGCGAAAGCCCCGCCGCCTAACGTACCGAACGAGCCAATGCTCCATCGCGTCTAGCCTCACCGGGGTCACCCCCTTTTTCAGCCGTATCCCCTGCTTCCCCAGCTTTTCCCTTCCGAAAACATCTTGAATAGGGGTGGGCTCCCCCACATCCCGAGCACTCGTGCTTGAACTTGCACGCGGCGCCCCACTTACAAGATTTTTCATTAAATGCGAAGCAACACCCTTTTCTAGCAGATGCCAGGGCCACCGGCACCCGACCGAAAGGACTGGGAGGCTCTCACCTCATATCTGGCTTGACCGACAGCCGCTGACGAAAGTGCTCGTCATACGACCACCAAGCCATACCGCCATATGTCCGCTGCGCGGCCGCGATCTCATCTAGATAACAGAACAAGGCACTACCCTGTTCCGGGAACTTACCCTCAAAGACACTGGCATAGATTACAAAGGATTGGAACCAGTTAGAAAACGTTTTAGGTAATTTCCTATAGCATTTTTTCCTCTCTTCCTCCTTCTTCTTGGCCATATCCTTTTTTGAATCCTCTGGAATCTCAAAGGATTGTTCAAGAGGAAGGAGAGAAAACAATTCAATAAAGTCCCTCTTACATATATTGTCCCTGACCTCCGAAGTCAGGTGCATCCCCAACGACCCAATGGAGCAGAGGCAAGAACGGGACATCACCGTGTCAGGCACTCTCAACTCCGCTCCCTCTGCCGATTTAGTTGCCCCAGGGGTAGAAACCACTGCTGGCCCGAGGCCCTGAATCACAACGGGCGGACAAGTGCCCTGAACCGCCACAGGGGGACCACCAATGTGGGCCGTGGAACCCACTACCGCACCGGCCTCACCCCTCACTGACACTACAGGAACCGACACCACCGGAGCCGGGACCCATGACCTTTCTACTGCTATCTCCCTCGGAGGGGCAGCCCCTTCCAATTGCGACAACAAATCCCACAATCCCACAGCCCTCACAGCCACGGAAACATCATCACTCCCCACAACATTACCCCTCACATTCACAATCCCAGCCTCACCTGTAGCATTGTCCCCCGTCTGCACTCCTGAAGAAGTTTCAGCCGCAGCCTGGAACCCGCCCTCGCGCGGCTCCGTTCTCCTCTGTACACTTTCCTGCACTATGGCAGCGGTCTGTGCAGGCTGGTCTGGCTGCCGTGTAGTTTCCTGGAAAAAATCAGTACGTGAACACAAATTGAGTGGTACAATCCCCCTCCCCCCACCTCCCCTGTGGCTGAATGGCAAATCCAGCCGTGTGTGCCCCCCTACCCCTCTTAGGAGCCCCACCCCCCTCACCTCTCGACCACGCAGGCTCCGCCACTGGCCGTCTTCTAGCTCCTCCCCTAGGAACACTCCCTTGGCCTATCAAGACACCCGGCCGTCTGTTCCCTCCCCCACCACCCCGAATATTCCCCAAAAGCTGCCTGGCCCTACCCAGAGACCCTGCCAACCCCCCCCCCTAGCCCTTCTTCTCACCTCAACCCCAGCAATGGGCAACGTATCCTGCTGTCCGCCGTCATCAGACTCTATACGAATGGAGTCTGTTCAAGAGCCATGCAGGCCAAAGAAGTCCTCCTCTTGGCCGTCCATAGAATCCGCCGCCGTGGACGGGCCAGGCCACGGGCCAGGCCATTGCCCAGTAGCGCCTGTCTCTGAAAAAGAAAAACTCACATGTGAGCCACCCACATCATCAGCACTACCAACTTCTGAACCAAAGGACACCCCAGGGTTAAGGACACCCCCAGAGGGCCCCCCAACAACACCCCCAAATCGGCTAACAGGCCTACCACTGGCCCCAGGAGAGGGAGGAACAAACTCATCATCAGAGGAATCTAGGAACAACCCCACTACCCCTGGATCAGGCTCTAACTCCTCAATCTCATCGCCAGACCCATATTCCTGGTCAACTAAGGTGGGACAAGGACCAGATGACGGGGCCCTATGGACATCAGCCTGCACAATTATTTCCCTTCTCCCACCTAAACTATAATGACCAGTGTTAATACCCACCCCACCCTCCCCAGGAAGCTGTAAAGGGGCAGAAATTCCTCCCACAATACCTCCACCCACCTCCCCTCCAGGTCCATACTGTGACACACTAGGCCCAGCTCTGTCCCCCACCCCTCCAGGCAACCCTCCCCCACAAACAGGCCTCTCCCAGTCGTAACCCACCCCCCTTTCCCCAGTACCGCACTCTGCAGCCGTTACAGCCAGAGGCCTCCGCTCCGGGTCACTGCTGCTCTTTCCGGCCGGTGACGTCATCACCGCCGCGGGCCCGGACTGCCCAGCTGACCTGACCACTGCCGCCACAGGCCTCTTCTGTGCTCCAGATGCCACCTTCCGACCACCACCAGCCCTCCCACGAACCTCTGGGCTGAGCCTCAACGGAGGCTTAGATATCCTTCCGGAATTTTTCCTGGGTGCGGACCGCCCCACTGCTGCCACCGGAACCGGAGCGTTGAGAAGGGATCGGACCTGGCCCTCAAGCCAGGTAGGGCCACGCTCCTTAGCAGCCTCCCTAAGCTGCAGTAGCAGCTCATGAATTCCCACCATGACGCAGGCTAAGCGGGAGAAAAACAGCCAACAAGATGCTTTACTTTCCTCAATAAAATTGTTGTGCTAGTTTTTCCCGCTCAGCCTGCCCCTTTAAGGCCTCTGTTCCAGCTCCTCCTGCCTCCTCGGCCAACCAATCACACCTAGAGGAAGGAGAGAGGGGGGCTCTTTCCTCCTCCGGTCAAAGCTCCCTCCGCCCAACTCCGCAGACTCCAGGAGCCACTAAAACATTAAACTTATAGGGGTAGATTTAACAACATTTGAGCGGACATAATTTGCTGTAGGGAATCATGTCTGCTTGACTTAGCTAAATGCCGACAGCATAGGCTTTCGGAATTTAACATTGCACAAGCATTTCTAGTGCAATGCTTGTGCAATGCCGCCCCTGCTCACTTGCAGCCGCTAGCAGGGGATGTCAATCATCACGATCGTAAGTTAAGACTGCTGCTTCTTAACGGGATAGTAAACCCTAATTTTTTCTTTCATGATTCAGATAGAGCAGCAATTTCAGGCATCTTTCTAATTTACTCCTATTATCGATTTGTCTTCGTTCTCTTGATATCTTTATTTGAAAAAGCAGGAATGTTAAAGTGATGGTAAATTTCAGACTATAAGAATGTTGCAATAAAACATATATTAGTTTGCAAGAAAAAACACATATTTTTTTTTTTTTAAAGGAAATGGACTTCAAGATTGACAACGGACACACATGTTGATTGGATGTTCACTGGAATTGTCATAAAAAAAAAAAAAAAGAGTTCATCCATGTGGGCCGGCATAACATTGTAATAGAAGCACTAATTTAACCCTTTCACAGATAGATTTTTTTTTAAAAAAGGTTACACATATACTTTTTTTAATGAAAAGGATTACATTTATGGCATTTGATTATTTAAAGTTTATCATCACTGATCTGAAATGATGGGGCTCCGAAGTAACATCCGCTGCTTCATAAATGGCGCCCATGGTCTCAGTCCATCCTGTAATCATTTTTAAAAGACCTGAAATGCCAATATTGCTGGCAGATTCTCCTTAATCCCAGCAGTAATAGATATAGATAAACTAAGAATAAATAGATAAAATACACTCACAAGTATAAAGCACGTGATTGCAAAGTGTTAAATAGTGCATGCTGGGAATTTCTCATACGTCTCCCAACTGACATAGAGACTGGACTGCTTCCAAGCAGCCCAGAGCAGGACAGTATCAAATAATGATAAAAAAAAAACATACACCAAAACAAGGATAACTTTATTAGTATTAAAAAAGTGATGTTGAGTGATGAATTAATTGGGGTTGAAAGGCATGGAGAGAGAGAGCAGGACAACTAAATGTTGTAAGCACACTGTTTTTAACTCCAGTCTTCAGGGTACAGCAACAGGCCAGGTTTTCATAATATCTGAACTAGAGCGCCACAAGTGAAATAATCAGCTGATCAGTAACCATGGTTACTAACCCGCTCTCACTCATCAGCTGATTATTTCACCTGTACTCTAGTTCAGATAACATAAAATTCTGACCCATTGATGTGTCCTACACTGTATTTTTCTATTTATACCAAGGCTCTATTCTAATCAATACTATTTCCCTTTTAAAGTGAACGGTATAGTTTTATAAAGATTTAAATCCATTCCAGAACATTTGAAAACCTCACAATAACCCATTGATTATGAACTTTTCGATGCACAGTTGAAGGAAAGTTATTTGGCATTACCAGGATTTTGGCATTGAGTACTCATAAAATGTGGTCTGATCTTCAACTAAGTCACAATTTTAGACAAACACATTCTGACTAAACTAATAACGCACAATCCGTTGAGAAATAATTCACAGTTCAGGCTGGAAAATCAGACCACAATTTATGAATCTATGCAGAAATCCATGCAACTCCAAATGGTTCCCTATACTACAGCAAAAAGATTTGGCAAGGGAGGGATGGGTCCCTGCGCTACAGAAAAGGGTTCTAACAGGGGGGTCCCTATGAATGATCATTTGGAGGAAAAGGGGGGGCATACACTACAGAATTTTTTTTTATTAATAAATCATTTAAAAAAATAATAACATTGCAGACAGCTGCCAGTACCTAATATGGCGGCTACTAGTGATTGAAGGGAAGGCTAGAGAGCTTTTTGGGAGGAATTAAGGAGGTGGAAGGGTTGAGGAGAGGTCACTACACTACAAAAAAATAAATAAACAAATTAACTTTTTCTTAAAAATGCACTGAAAATGCATAAGGGCAGACTGTCTGCCAGTACCTAAGATGGAGGTGACCAGTGGGGGTGGGTGCAAAGGGAAGACAGCTGTTTGGAAGGGATCAGGTAGGGATCAGTTGGTGGGAGGTGTCAGGTGGGAGAGTAAAACCTATACTACAATAATATTACCCTTGCTAGACAACTAATTAACCCCTGACGAGAATATTAGAAGTGTGGTGGATCATAAAAAAACAAGACTATTTCTGTTTAAATGGAGTGATGATAGCATAAATTCTAAAAGATCTCCGGTATTTTGGGCAAGTTTTACTCTGAAATTCCCGGTAGTGAAGGGGTTAAGGGGACATCAAACAACATGAGATTGTAATATAAAATGTTTAAATGTTTGTAGTAAAACAACTTTGCAATTTACTTTCGTTATTTATTTGGCTCCCTTTTCATGTACAAGTACAAATCACAAATCAGTCATTCCAAAATCCAAACTTTTTAATTAATACCTGTATTTTTTTAAAAAATTAAAAATTAAAATTAGGAAAAATCTGTCTTTTTTGCCTTTTTCTTTTTTTGTGTTCTAAAATATATTTATTTAAAACAACAAATAGTAAAATTCTGTAATTAGAAAGATATCTGTCTGAGGGTACTATGGGGCCGATTTAACAAAGTGCGAGTGGACATGGTCCGCTGCACATCAATAAATACCAACAGCATACCCAGTTTTGGTGAACTGCTTGTGCAATGCCGCCCCCTGCAGATTCGCGGCCAATTCGCGGCCGCTAGCAGGGGGTGTCAATCAACCTGATCGTATGTTATCGGGCGGATTGATGTCCGGTGCTTCAGAGGAGGCGTACGAGTTAAGGAGCAGCTGTCTTAAGTGAAGGCTCGCGCGGAAACAGTTACATGCAAGGCCATTCGGCCCTTGTTAAATCGGCCCCTATGTATTAAAAAGAATGAAAATGATATAAAATTACATTTAGGTTACATGTATAAGCTGTATAATTACATCTAAATATTGTCTAAATCCCAGGAATTCAATAATTTTTTTCCCTAAGACCCAGCGCCATGACACCGCATACCTTTGCAACCCTATTTTTATGCTTGGACTGAAAATTTCTGAAGTAATATACAACAGGATAGCTGCAATTTTTGACAAAGTGACTAAAATGTGTGCATACTTTCCTTATTTTAGTCAAACTTGTAAGTGTTTTAAAAGGTAAGAAAAAAAAACACACACTCTCATATAACACACACACCACACACACTCTCATACAACACACACACACCATACACACTCTGATACAACACACACACTCTTATACAATACACATACCACGCAAACTCTCATATAACACACACTCTCATACAACACACACACCACACACACTCTTACACAATACACACACCACACAAACTATCATATAACACACACTCTCATACAACACACACATCACACACACTCTTATAAAATACACACACCACCAAACTCTCATATAACACACACCACACACACTCTCATACAACACACACTCTCATATAACACACACACCACACACACTCTCATACAACACACACACCACACAAACTCTCATATAACACACACACACACTCATATAACACACATACCACACAAACTCTCATATAACACACACACACACCACACACACTCTCATATAACACACACGCCACACACACTCTCATATAACACACACCATACACACTCATATAACACACACACACACCACACACACTCTCATACAACACACACACACACACACACCACACACACTCTCATACAACACACACACCACACAAACTCTCATATAACACACACGCCACACACACTCTCATATAACACACACCATACACACTCATATAACACACACACACACCACACACACTCTCATACAACACACACACACACACACACACCACACACACTCTCATACAACACACACACCACACAAACTCTCATATAACACACACACACACTCATATAACCCAAACAAAACACAAAACTCTCATAGAACACAAACACTCTCATATAACACACACACCACACAAACACTCATATAACACACACACCACACAAACCCTCATATAACACACACCACACAAACTCTCATATAACACACATACACATCACACACACTCTAATATAACACACACCACACACACTCTCATACGACACACACACCACACACACTCTCATACAACACACACACACACTCATACAACACACACACACCACACACTCTTATATAACACACACCACACACACTCTCATACAACACACACACACCACACACACTCTCATATAACACACACCACACCAACTCTTACATAACACACTCACTCCCATACCACACACACCACACTCTCTCATACCACACACACTCTCATAAAACACACACTCTCATACCACACACACACCGCACACACTCTGATTCAACACACACACCACACACACACTCATAGAACACACACACGCTCTCATACCACACATACTCTCATTCAGAACACACTCCACACACACTCTCATACCACACACACCACACACACTCTCATACAACACACACACCATACACACTCTCATACAACACACACCACACACACTCTCATACAACACACACACACCATACACACTCTCATACAACACACACACCACACACACTCTCATAGAACACACACGCTCTCATACCACACACTCTCATACCACACACACTGTTATACCACACACACACACACTCTAATACCACACACACACACACCATACACACTATTATACCATACACCACACACTCTCATACAACACACACACACACCACACATACTCTCATACAACACACACGCCACACACACACCACACACACTCTCATACCACACACACTCTCATTCAAAACACACTCCACACACACTCTCATACCACACACACCACGCACTCTCTCATACAACAAATACACACCACACACACTCTCATATCACACACACAACACACACTCTCATACAACACACACACACCATACACACTCTCATACAACACGCACCACACACACTCTCATACACCACACACACTCTCATACAACAAACACACACCATACACACTCTCATACAACACTCTCATACCACACACACACACACACACACACACCACACACTCTCATACCACACACACACTCTTATACCACACACACAGACTACACACACTCTCATACAACACATATGCCACACACACACTACACACACTCTCATACAACACATACCATACTCACACCACACACACTCTCATACAACACACACACTACATACACTCTCATACAACACACACACCACACACACTCTCATACAACACACACCACACACATCACACACACTCTCATACACCGCACACACTCTCAAACATCACACACACACAACACACACACACACTCTCATACAACACACACCACACACACTCTCATACAACACACACACACACACACACACCATACACACTCTCATACAACACACACACCACACACACACTCTCATACAACACACGCACTCTTATACCACACACACAGACTACACACACTCTTATACCACACACACACACACACACACCATACACAATGTTATACCATACAACACACACACCACATATACTCTCATACAACACACACGCCACACACACACCACACACACTCTCATACAACACACATGCCACACACACACCACACGCACTCTCATACAACACACACCATACACACACCACACACACTCTCATACAACACACACATACACCACACACTCTCATACAACACACACACTACATACACTCTCATACAACACACACACCACACACCCTCTCATATAACACACATACCACACAAACTCTCATATAACACACACACACCACACAAACTCTCATATAACACACACACCCCACAAACTTTCATATAACACACACACCACACACACTCATATAACACACACACACCACACACACTCTCATACAACACACACACACACCACACACACTCTCATACAACACACACACCACACAAACTCTCATATAACACACACACACACTCATATAACCCAAACACCACACAAAACTCTCATAGAACACAAACACTCTCATATAACACACACACCACACAAACACTCATATAACACACAAACCACACAAACCCTCATACAACACACATGCCACACACACACTACACACACTCTCATACAACACATACCATACTCACACCACACATACTCTCATACAACACACACACCACACACTCTCATACAACACACACACTACATACACTCTCATACAACACACACACCACACACACTCTCATACAACACACACACACACACATCACTCACACTCTCATACACCACACACACTCTCATACATCACACACACACAACACACACACTCTCATACAACACACACCACACACACTCTCATACAACACACACACCATACACACTCTCATACAACACACACAACACACACACACTCTCATACAACACACGCACTCTTATACCACACACACAGACTACACACACTCTTATACCACACACACACACATACACACCATACACAATCTTATACCATACAACACACACACCACATATACTCTCATACAACACACACGCCACACACACACCACACACACTCTCATACAACACACATGCCACACACACACCACACGCACTCTCATACAACACACACCATACACACACACAACACACACTCTCATACAACACACACACACACCACACACTCTCATACAACACACACACTACATACACTCTCATACAACACACACATCACACACACTCTCATACAACACACACACCACACTCACTCACTCTCATACAACACACACACACCATATGCACTCTCATACAACAAGCACACACCTCACACACTCTCATATATCACACACACCACACTCACTCTCATACAACACACACCACACACACTCTTATTCAACACACACACTCCATACACTCTCATGCAGTACACACCCACACACCCCACACACTCTCATGCAGCACACACACACCCCACACACTCTCCTAGAACACACACAGAAGTCGCGATCCAGTAAACCCAAGACAAACAGGATTACTTTGGAAATCATCCTGGAGTCATTTGATAATCATCAAACTACTTTAGAAGTCATTTGCACATCATCAGGCTTGTAAAGTCATCAGCTAAGGGTGATGACTTCAGAATGATTAGCAGATGACCTTACTGAGTAGTTCACAAGCATGATCAGCCAATGAACAATTCTAGAGTAATCTCATTTAAATATTTCGGCCTGTGGGCAGACTTCAGGTTGGCTTCTGAGGACTTGTCTGGAGTCATTGATTACTTCAGAATGACTCCAGGAAGATCATCCTTTTTGACTATGGAAATATGGTGTTGCGACCTAGTAATAGGTCCTGGCCCATGGTTTGAAGAACCCAGGGTTTTCTAACTGTAAATAAACTGGGTTTTCAATAGGTATGTGCAAAATGTGTTTATTATGCATCAAATGATTTATCTACAAAAATCCTAAATGGTGATTCTCTTTTTAAAATCATTAGATTAAGTTTTTTCTAAAGGATTGCGATTAACCCCATAATGACCACAGTATAATCCAGTAAGTAGTCCAGATTGTTTCTTCCAAATAAGACAAATGGTGATTAAAGTTTTGCGATTGAAACACAATGACAGCAAGCAAGCAGTCAGTTGTTTTTTCTCTCTCAATATTTACACTTATATTTTATGTACATAACACTATATTATTTTATAGTAATATTTCATAATGTTTACACTTAGGGGCTGATTTATCATGGCCCGAGTTAAGAAGCAGCGGTCTTTAGATAGGGTTGATTGACACCCCCTACATTGCAAAACACTAAATTAATCTATTAACCCCTAAACCTAACACCCCCTAACTTTAAATTAAAATATAACTATCTTAAAATAAAATAAAAAAATAAATTTAATCTATAAATTAACCTAACATAAGTATTCTAATAAAAGAAAAAAAAAATACCAATTAAAAAATCAAAATGACAAATTTAAAAAAACCTAACACTTCGAAAAATTAAAAAAATCTAAAATTTGACTTCCGGTGGGTGGAGCTACAGTGTGGGGGTGTTCTGGCAGAGCTCCGTGCACAACGAGTTACTAACATTGATTTTAATCGCCGCACTGGCTCCCAAACCCTTCCTTGGCGGCTTTTGTAGCCTGGAGGCATCATACTTTGCGAATGCTGCTGTTTGTGAGGTCTGACAGCTTGTCCTCACCACCGGAACGTTTTGCGGCAACAGATTCGGCCGCCATCTTGCCCACCCTCGTGGTGCCTCTCACCTGCTTACCTTTGAACCATCCTGATATCTACCGGACCCAGAGGGATTGCTACACAGGGTGAGTGCAGCACATATTTCGGCTGCAATTAAATATAAGCAGGGAAACCTGTGTTCCTCAGTGCTTTTGGGTGCCAAAGTGAAGTCCCATTAACAGATATCAAACTTGTACTTACTGACAGACCACTCTATTAGGGGTTAATAATATACTCCTGATTGAATATTGCAGAGAATAATTTACGGTATACAGTCCCACAAAAAAAAAGAGGCTGACAGAGGTCTTTGAAAGTAAAACAGAACACAACCAGCCTAGTATAAAATATTTCAAAAAGTGTCTGTAACATTGGCTAGAATAAAGCATTACAGTGGTGTGTATGGGGAAGAGCCACTAGATCTAAACATACAGCTTGAGGATTGAATTTGGAGGACTGTGTTGTCTTTTACTGTGCACACACATGGAACTTTTTTTGTTTTATTATTCTACACTGTTGAATTGCCGAGCATGCTTCCTGCGCATCTCTGAATATTAACTGTTGAACAACATTTGACTAGATCTCTTTCTGTGACAAATGTGAACAAGCTGATCTTTTGTTACCTGTCTCAGTTATCTATATGGACACATTTTTGACCATTCCAAAAATGTTGAATAGAACTAAATCCCAATAGGAAAAGAGAAATAGACAACCTCCAGACCCACCCCAATCTGCTTCCCCTGCTAAATCTATATCCACCCCAGAGGCTGAGGGCTTTCAATCAGGAGAGCAGCAACTCAACTCATTACTACTGTCTAAATTAGATAATTTACAAAAAGGTATGGATACCTTAACGTCTGAGGTCAAACAATTTAACTCCAGATTAGCGGGTGCAGAGCAACGGATCTCGGACCTAGAGGATGGACATCATTCTTCTTCGGCCCAGCTGAAAGAGTTAATCCAACGAAATAAATATCTACACCAAAAAGTCGATGATCTGGAAAACCGCTCATGCAGGAACAACATTCGACTGGTGGGACTGCCTGAGTCAGTTCGTCCGTCAGAGCTGCTTTACTTTGCCGAACACTCCCTCCCTAAATTATTAGGCATCCCTGCGGATTATATCCCGCTAAAAGTAGAGAGAGCACACCGAATTGGAGGTGACAGGCAGGGGACAACAGGAAAAGAATCCCCCCCTCGTGGGGTGATGATAAAGTATCTCAACTTTCAGTCCAAGATTCAGCTCCTTCAGGCCTACAGGAAAACTGAAATGCTACTATACGATGAAAAGAGAATCTACATTTTTCAAGACTACTCTTCAGAAGTTGCGAAAAAAAGAAAAAATTTTGCTCCACTATGTAGCTCCCTTCACAAGGAGAAACGCCAAGCCATTCTGCTGTTTCCGGCTTGTCTGAAAATTCGTACCTCACAGGGTTTCAAATTCTTTGACTCCCCTAGAGATGCCCAAGATTTTTTGGATCAGGAGAAAAGTTCATCTGCCCACTCTTCCCCCGAAGAGACTCTCCTGGCTGAAGCAGCTGGTGATCTTTTCTTTTACAAGCCTTTAGACCGGGAAGTTAACTCCCAGTCTTGGACTTTATTCAACAGAGCCAAGAAGATTCTAATATGGACTGGTATCGTATTGCATTATTTGCGACTGTTGTAATGTTTGATGTTTGTTTATATGCTTTGTTTTGGTTGATTTATTTAGTGACACTGTTTGTTTCATGCTGTAACCCTCATACTAGTGATAGACATTGTTGTCTATGTTTCTCCCCCGCCTCCTCCTGGTAATTTGCACTGTAATGACCCTCAAAGTAATATGCTGCCTAGGCCGCACTAAACTGCGAGCTACCATTTTGCACCCTCAGACCCCCTCATTCCTAACCCCTCGATCTAACTTAGAAGGCAAAGGCTATAGTGCCGCCAGTATGTATCCCTTGCAATTTTTGTAAATGACTATAAAAATAGTCTCCTGAAATGTGGGAGGGATTAACTCCCCCATTAAGAGAAAAACTATACCAACACACCTTAAAAAAAACACAGGCTCAGATCATGCTCCTACAAGAAACCCACCTAGTTGCCTCAGAACATGATAAACTTAAAGCCAAATGGGTATCAGAGGTTCTTAGTGCCCCATATAATAGTTCCAGTAGAGGGGTAGCTATCCTTATACGCCAGGGCCTAGAATACCAACTAGGAGACAAAATTGTAGACCCAGAGGGTCGGTTCCTTATAGTTAGACTGAAATGGCAGGATGAATGGTATACTCTTTGTAATATATACGGCCCTAACCAAGGACGCCTACATTTTGGAGGTCCCTGACGGCTTCTCTTGCTCAGCATCTAGACACTAAGCTTATTATTGCTGGAGACTTTAATCTAACACCGAATCCAGTCCTAGACAGATTCCAAAACCCAACGGGCCCTCCCCCTACTCACAAAAAAAAGAGATATGACAGTTTTTCCAACCAAAAGTGTTTGATGCCCTATATAACTCGCTAGGAGTGCAAGACATATGGAGGAGAGACAATCCTACAGGCAGAGATTACACCTGTGCTTCTCGGGCACACAGCACACTCTCCCGAATTGACCTCTTTCTCACTTCTACCTCCCTAGAGCTATTGATTACTGATATCAAGATTGCTAACATTACGATCTCAGATCATGCCCCTATTTTCTTGACTTATTCACAATTTCCAAGACCGGCTAACAAGAGAGTGTTTAGATTTCCAACTCATCTTATAAAATCTCCTGACTTTGTAATGAATTTAACAAGACAATGGGATGACTTTGTAGCCAACAACAGACTGCATTTATCTACCCCGATTCTTTTTTGGGACACGGCCAAGGCTGTCCTTAGGGGTGACATAATAGCCTACCTTACTAAACAAAAGCATCTACAAAATGGTAAAGAGGAGCACTACAATGCTCAATTGACCACTGCTTATGCTCAATATTGTCAAACCCCACAGAGCAGAGCCTCCTATTTTGCGGAGAGGAAAGAGAGAGACACCTTCCTGTTACAAAACACAGTCTATAGAGATAATAGAAACCAAGAATTTTATTTAAGACATGGTAATAGGTCAAGAAGATTCTTGGCCTCATTGGTCAAGATTAAGCAGGCAAATAGATGGATCCCAGTAATTAGGAGTCAGGGTCGCTTAACTAATGATAAATCGGCCATAGTCTCAGAATTTACAGATTACTACACTAACCTTTATCAGTCACAACCGTCCAATGAATCCGCACAACAGAAATTTTGGGACAAACTTACTCTCCCTAAAATTACAGCTGAGCAGTTAGACAATCTCAATGCCCCGATATCCCAAGAAGAAGTTACTCAAACTATTAAATCCCTTGCTCTCGGGAAGACACCAGGCCCTGAATTTTATAGGCTCCTATCAGATCAAACTGCCCCGATCTTAACTAAGCTATTTGGCTATTATTTCACAGGCCAAAACGCCCCCTCCACTAGTTTTTCGACAGCAAACATTACTGTCATACATAAAACAGGTAAAGACCCCACTCTCCCAGCATCATACAGACCAATATCCCTTTTAAATGTTGATTATAAACTGCTAACCAAGCTCTTGGCTAATCGGCTAAAACACCTACTCCCACATATTTTACACCCAGATCAAACAGGCTTCACTCCTACCCGATCTTCAGTAACAAACATTTGGAAGGTTCTTCACGCGATCTCACACCACTGGCTGGCTGGGCAGGATGGATCTCTTCAATCTCTCCTGGAGGCCTTCCTGCTATCCTTGGACGCAGAGAAGGCCTTCGACAGAGTGGAGTGGACTCACCTGTTTCACTTTATGGAGACCTTTGGTATTTCAGGTCACTTTACCAACTTCCTTAAAAATGTCTACTCTAGCCCAGTAGCATACCTACTGATTAATAACTTCTACTCTCCCCCGATACCCCTCCATAGGGGAACACGTCAGGGCTGCCCCCTCTCCGCACTCCTTTTTAATCTGGCACTGGAATAATTGGTGGTTCGTTTGAGAGATGTCTTCCCTGGTATTCAAATTAATTCCCATAAACTTTGAATAGCCCTCTATGCAGATGACATGCTGCTCTTTATCTCAAATCCCTAAGTATACGTCCCAATTATTTTAGACACTATTGGATTGTTTGGACAATTTTCGGGATACAAAATTAACGTCTCGAAATCGGAAATCCTGTGGTTGCACGCTAAATCTGATAATGCCAAAGAGTTGTATCCTTTTTGCCCGGTAAACTCCTACCTAACCTACCTTGGGATTCATATCTCTGCTAACCCTCAACACTGGTATTCTCAGAATTTATCCCCCCTGATCCAACAAATCAAATCAGATCTTAAAGCCTGGCAAAACTTACCATTATCTTTAATGGGTAGAGTCCATATTATTAAAATGATGGTCCTTCCCAAGATTTTATACCCTCTACAAATGCTCCCCCTGTTGCTTCGACAGAAAGACATGGCCTTTTTAAATTCCATATTCTGAACCTTCCTCTGGAAAGGTGGTAAATTGCGCACAGGTGCGCATAAGTTATATCTCCCTTACTCGCGGGGGGGGGGGGGGGGGGGCTAGGCCTCCCAAACCTACTATATTATAATTGGGCCTCTCTGGCAAAATTTGCATTAGATTGGAAATTAAACACACAACACTTCTCCAGTGCTCATTTGGAAGAGGCCTCCTTGCCTCAGGTGTCTCCCGCTTTCCTGCCGCACGCTGCCTTATCTGAACTGCCACCAACGGTACAATATCATCCCCTGTTTAGAGATGTGCTCCTGGGCTGGAAGGCCATGACCAAGGCTCTGGCATGGGACTCTAGCCATACAAAATATCTTCCCATCATTGGAAACCCGAGATTCCAACCAGGCATTCTGTATCCTATCTTCCAGACCTGGAGAAAGCGAGGTCTAGACAGTATAGGTAAATTATTAGACCATGCCACCAAATCTGTCCTACCTTTCAACTCCTTATGTCAGAAATTTCTAATCCCATACACTAGCAGATTTGCTTATTTTCAGGTCCGACACTATGTGAACCACATCTTACAGAACTGTGAAACATTTTGGGCTGCCTCGCCTCTGACGCGCACTATTGCGCAGTTTCAAATACAGAACTTTTCTATATCTTCGATTTATAGGGAACTGATAAACACTAAAGTTTCTGTCATGGTATCACACCTATTTAACACCTGGAATAGGAGACTACCCACACTATCCTCTGAGAAAACTATACTAGATAGCCTTACTTTTACATGGTTGGCGACACTAGCAGCTGACCTTAGAGAATCACAGATAAGGGTTATTTACCAAGACTATCTTACACCTGGAAGATTGAGCAAATGGAGAAAAGCCTTCTCCAATATATGTGGTAAATGCTCCTATCTGATGATGTCTAATTACTCATTTTGTTTTCTTATGTTTAGAAATGTCACCTACTGCCATGCATAGCAAAATTTGTTTTAACGTCACTTTATTTTATTATTGTTATTTCTTTTTTTTTTTGTTTTTTTGTTTTTGGTTTCAGGATTGTTCTCACTTTAATAGAAGAAAAGAGTCCCACTATGGGGGTTTATATACCACCTATATTTAAAAATTATATAAAACTGTTCAATAGGTAATGTAACCATGGTCTGCCCCTTTTGTGTGGTGGGCTTTCCTAGAAATTCTACCAGCTGCTGACTGTGATTGTCATTTTCCTTTTATCACTTATACTCAACTGCATGATCAAGTAAATGGACTGTTGTAGCCATGTATGTTGGAAAAGGTCTTTGATTACCTGTTGATAATAAAAAATAAAAGTTTAAAAAAAATATCTAAAATTACAAAATATAATAAACACTAAATAATGGAAAAAAAAATCTAAGCTTACAAAAAATAATAAATGAAATAATAAAAAAATAAAAACAATTACACGTAATTTATTAGCCCTATAAAAATAAAAAACACCCCCTAACCTACAATAAACCTAGCCTTTAAAAGGGCCTTTTGTAGGACCATGCCCTAAGTTAAACAGCTCTTTTACCTTAAAAAAATTACTAAGCCCCCTAAAAATAAACCCCCCACCCAACCAACCACCCAATATAAAAAAATAAAAAAAATAACTCTAAAAAATCCTAAACTACCCATTGCCCCTAAAGGGGCATTTGTATGGGCATTGTCCTTAAAAGGGCATTCAACTCTTTTAACCTGCCCAAAGTCCTAATCTAAAAAAAAAACACCCCAGAATTAAAAAAAAACAAAAACCCAAACACTAACCCCATAAATTCTACTCACGGTTCCTGAAGTCCGGACATCCATCTTCATCCAGGCGGAGAGAAGTCTTCATCCAGGCGGCGACACCTTCATCCATTTTGGGGACGTCTTCATAGAAGAAACAAATTAGCCAATAGGAATGTAAGGTACACCATTTTGAAACGGCTATCTTGCATTCAACTTCAGTATAGGGCAATCGTATGAAGAGGATGCTCTGCGCAGGATGTCTTCGCCATCCTGGATAGCACCTCTCTGTGCCACCGGGATAAAGATAGAAGACATCGCAGAGATGAATGAAGGTGTCGCCGCCTGGATGAAGATGGATATCCGGACTTCAGGAACCTTGAGTAGAATTTATGGGGTTAGTGTTACGTTCTTTAAAAAAGAGCTGAGTGCCCTTTTAAGGGCAGTAAAAGAGCTGAATGCCCTTTTTTATTTTGGGGGGTTGGTTGGGTGGGGGGGTTACTTTTAGGGGAAGATTTAGTCATTTTTAAGGTAAAAGAGCTGTTAAACTTAGGGCAATGCCCTACAAAAGGCCCTTTTAAAGGCTAATGGTAGTTTATTGTAGGTTAGGGGGTGTTTTTATTTGGGGGGGAGGCTTTTTTATTTCTATAGGGCTATTAGATTAGGTGTAATTGTTTTTATTTTTTATAATTTCATTTATTTTTCGTAATTTAGTGTTTATTATTTTTTTTGTAATTTTTATATTTTTTTACATTTTTTCATAGTGTTCATTTTTTTAGTTTTTTTTTAAATTGGTCATTTTTTATTTTATTAGAATAGTTTTGTTAGGTTAATTTATAGTTTCCTTAGTTTTTTTTATTTCACAGGTAAGTTTTTATTTTTTTATAGATAGTTATATTGTAAAGTTAGGGGGGTCTTAGGTTTAGGGGTTAAAAGTTTTATTTAGTGTTTTGCGATGTGGGGGGACCGGCGGTTTAGGGGTTAATATGTTTAGTTTAGTAGTTAGGATGTGGAGGGCTGGAAGTTTAGGGGTTAATACTTTATTATAGTGTTGGAGATGTGGGGGTGCCGGCGGTTTAGTGGTTAATAGGTTTATTTAGGTGTCAGCAATGTCAGGGGGCGACGGATTAGGGGTTAATAACTTTTATTAGTGTCAGCGATGTAGGGGAGCGGTGAAATAGGGGTTAATAGCTTTTATTAGTGTCGGCGATGTAGGGGAGCGGTGAAATAGGGGTTAATAACTTTTATCAGTGTCGGGGAGTGGCGTATTAGGGGTTAATACATTTATTTAGTGTCTGCGATGTCGGTGAGTGGCAAATTGGGATTGTTTAGACTAGGGGTTTATGTTAGGGTGTTAGGTTTAAACATAACTTTATTTTCCCCATAGACATCAATGGGGATGTGTTACACGATCTCCATTCTGCGATCGCAGGTGTTAGTTTTTTTCCTAACACTTTCTCCCTATTGATGTATATGGGGGAAAGCGTGCACGAGCACGTCAAGTGAGCCCTTGTCTTTTGTGCGGTATGGAGCTTAACGCCAGGCCCGGACTGACCATAAGGCATACAAGGTAGTTTAGCTCTGCCTACCGCGACCACATACAATATATATATATATATTTTTTTGTAATATATTTAATAAACGTTTGTAATGCAATTTTGCAAATTGAAGTTGAAACACATAATACACATTGAGATTCCAATATCTATTCAATATCTCGATGACTCGATCTCAAGTTCAAGTTCGTTCAACCAATTATAATAATAATCCCCATTCAGCCGCACAGGCACACTGTGTCCAGCGGTGAACGACTACAGTACTGACTGACTGAATGATCAGTGCACTGTGAGTGACACGACACGCCCGGCACACGACTGCACTACACTGATGCCGTGTCCATGTGACACAGAGACTATCAGAGTATCAGTGCTGACTGCTAAGTGCTTTCCTGGCTTGAAGTTGAGAGATGCTGCCGGCCGGGTCCCCCCAGATTCATCCAACATCAATGGGGGTGAGCACATCAGTGAGGAGAGCTGAGCCGAGGCTGCGAGCAGACTCAGCAGGTGGCCAGGCCAGGTGTCAAGGGAGGTCATACTGAGTTAGAGAGAGAGGACCTTTTTTTGATACTAGTAGGCCGGCCCCCAATCTGTGTGCTGCCTAATCTCTGAGTACAGCGAGCTAACCAGATACCTCTTAGGCTCTTAGCAAGTCCTTATCTCTGGCTGCACAGTCAACTTTTTCCATCAATTATGTGTGAGAAAACATGCTTTATGCCATTAGAGCACGTTGATATATTTTTTAAAACTACTAGAGGAGCGTCTGTAAGTAGCATGGGAACAGTACCCTAGCCTGTCAAGTTTGTCTGCTACATGATAGCATGGAAGTTCAAGTTGCTCCCATGAAACACAGGAAGGTCCAGTGAATGATCTACTACTGACCTAAGTTTATCTGACTTAATGGACCTAATAGAATGATCTACCAACTGCTTTTTGTATTTACAAAGAGTTGCTGCTAATCTTGGGATGCTTACCTATAATTTTGGTAAAAGCATGGGCTTTTAGGACTAATGAGCTTGTTAATGGTGTAGAAATGATATGATTTAGGGCATTTTATATTTGGAATATTCTGAAAGAAACTGAACAGTATTTAGTGCATGTTTTTTTTTTTTTCCTTTTTTGCTTATCTGTGCATTAAATTATTACTGATGGTTAATATATTATAATCTTCATGTGTGTTTGTGTACTCCCATTCTGGCTTGCTAGTTCTACTCTTATCATTCAAATATATATATATTATATATATATATATATATATATATATATATTTATTTATACAGTATATATATATGTGTGTGTGTTTGTGTGTACCTGAGTGTATGTGTGGTGTGTGCATATGAGTGTGTGTATATGGGGGTGGGCTGCTTTGCCTAAATATGCCTGGGCCTATTTTGGTCCCAGTACGGCCCTGCATAACGCACCATACCGCACAGTGTAAGGAGGCTTTTCAGTAACTCGTAATGGCAGCGCTATGGAGAATGCAATAACACATTTTGTTTGCGTTAGTTTCGCACCTTGTTAGTGCAAAACTCGTAATCTCCGCCCAAGGAGAGAGCCACTCTCACGGCGTTTACATACCAGGTAATTGCATCAAGAATACGAGCCGTGAAGGGGGGGTTAAGTATATTTGCATCCACTGGTGTTTTCTCTGTGAGGTATCCCACTATTGGTACACCACGAAGGGGTTTGTTTCTCCCAAGTCTTGGGGAACTGGTTCTTGATTCATATATCTTTCAACCCTTATAAATATTTTTTATAAATATTTTTATGACAATGTTTAGCAGATAGAATAGATATTTGTGTAACAGTTTATTTTACTCTATTTATGTTTGGTGCTTTTTTTAACTCACTACCCTTTACACAAGATTTTCAGTCACAAGCATAAATCACAATTGTGCTCTCATGTTCACGTTTACATTCAACTTGTAATATGAGCAATATTTCCGTTTTGCGCAACAAGCTGAAAAAACACGATGGGCTTGATTACAAGTGGAGCGCAAAATATCACTTTCACAAGGGCGCTATTTGCGTTCCACTTATTAATACCAGAGCTCACATAAGCACGCTTCTATAGGCTCCAACAGGAGCCTTGTTCTCAGTCCGTGAGACACGGCATGAGAACCTAGCGCAGTTAAGGGCAGCAAATGTTAAATACATGTATATTAATATATACATATATATTTATGTGTTTATGGGGCTGATTTATCAACCCTCTGTCCGACATGATCCGATCAGCGGATCAGGTCCGACAGACATCGCTGAATGTGGAGAGCAATACGCTCCCCGCATTCAGCATTGCACTAGCAGCTCTTGTGAACTGCTGGTGCAACGCCGCCCCCTGCAGATTCGAGGCCAATCGGCTGCTAGCAGGGGGTGTCAATCAAACCGATCGTATTCGGGTTGATTTCCCGTGATGCCTGTCCGCCGCCTCAGAGCAGGTAGACAGTTTATCGAGCAGTGGTCTTTAGATCGCTGCTTCATAACTGGTGTTTCTGGCGAGGGCTTCAAGCTCCATATGCCCCTATATGTGTATATACACATATTAACACATAAATATATATCTATATTAGCATATACATATATATTTACAGGGAACACATAGTTCCCCATAGAATGCAATGTAAAGGCACTTTTCAGTGACATTTTTTTTCTAACACCCCACACCCACCAACGTTAAAGGCACAGTCTACACTAGAATTTTTATTGTTTAAAAAGATAGATAATCCCTTTATTACCATTCCCCAGTTTTGCATAACCAACACTGTTATATTAATACACTTTTTACCTCTGTGATTATCTTGTATCTAAGCTTCTGCAGACTGCCCCCTTATCTCAGTGTGTGATATTGAGATTATCAGTTGGTATGAACCATATCAACCTGTTGTTATGTGCACAATGGTAGAGTCAGGAAGTGCCTCTTGCATAGTGTGTGTGTGTATAGGATTCTGAATAAAGTTTACAGTTATGAAGACCTGTGCTTGATCTCCTTATAAACTAAGATAAAACATGGTGTCAGAATAAGGAGTTCCCTGCTTCCATCTGAACTGAAAAGCAAGGACTCTGAGGAATCCATTAGAAATCTTTGCAGCAAATTGAAAGTGTGAGAGTCAAGGCTCTGGCAGAGTGACTACAGCTTCTTCTCATGAACTGAGTAAGTGCATCATAACTTGTACAATTGACTGATTCTAACAGCACTACAGACTTTTATATTAATACTGCATAATTCAGAACATTAAGATGGAAAAGTTAAATCCTCCAGCAGAATTGAAAATGACTGGTAATATGGAAGATGCATGGCAGAGGTTTAAGCAAAGATTCCGGCTATATGTTAGAGCTATAGGAGCTCAGGAGCAAGATGATGAACAAAAGATTGCACTTTTTCTGACTGTAGCAGGATCAGCAGCAATAGATGTATACAATACCTTCACATTTACAGATGAAGAAAGGGATGTTTATCAGGTTGTTCTAGACAAATTTGAACAGTACTGTGTACCTAGACGCAATGAAACCTATGAAAGGTATCTTTTCGGATGTAGAATGCAAAATGAAACAGAGACTATTGAGGAGTATGTAACAGACTTAAAACTGAAGAGTAGATCATGTAATTATGGAGCAATGTGTAACTCATTAATCAGAGACCAGTTAGTCATAGGCAGCAGAAATATAAGGGTTAAAGAACGCTTGCTCAGAGAGAAAGATTTAACACTGGAAAAGGCAGTAGAAATTTGTCAAAGTTCAGAGGCACCACAGGAACAAGTGCGCACACTCTGCCACAGTACAGCAGCAACACCAGTAATGTCAGTTACAGTGGGGGAAACCAAAGTGCATCCACATTATGAAAATAAAATGAAAGGAAAAAGTTTTATCACACAAACAGCAAATTCTCAGCCTGAATCAGACTGGCTATGTACCAGATGTGGAAAGCAGCATGGCATAAGACAATGTCAGGCTTATGGGCAAATCTGCAGAAAATGTGGAAAAAGGAATCACTTTCAAAAGATGTGTAAAGCTAAAAAAACGGTTCACATTGTTGACCAGTCAGAAAGTGAGGAATCAGAAGAATTCTTTATTGGAATACTTGACTTAACCAAAGCTACAGATAAGGAGTGGGTCATTGAAGCTATTACAAATGGCACTAATATTGCTTACAAAGTAGATACAGGTGCACAAGCTAATTTGATGCCTGAGAGCAAGTATCACCAATTGAAGAACAAACCAGAACTTCTGAAAAGCTCAGTTAAACTAAAGACATATAATGGGGATTTTATCCCAGTGCTTGGCAAGTGCAGTGTGTTCCTGGAATATGGAAATCAAACGCATAAAATGAACATTCTGGTAGTTCCAGGAAACAAACCAGCTCTATTGGATCTTCAAATGTGTGAAACTTTAGGACTGATTAAAAGGGTAAATGCCATTGATGGAACTAATAAAGAAGAGGACATACAACATTTATTAACAGACTATGCTGCAGTATTTGAAGGAATAGGATGTCTTCCAATGCAACATAAAATACAACTAAAAGAAGGTTCTCGTCCAGTAGTGCATGCCATGCGAAATGTTCCAGTTGCTCTAAGGGATCGTCTTAAACGGGAACTTGCCAGGATGGAGGATAAAGGTATTATAAAGAAAATCAAGACACCTACTGAATGGGTTCATTCTATGGTGTTGGTGGAAAAACCGGATGGGGGTCTCAGAATCTGTATTGATCCCAAGGAACTGAATAAAAGCATCTTAAGAGAACACTTCCATTTACCAACAAAACCAGAATTGCTTGGGGAGCTAAGTGGAGAAACTGTGTTCAGTAAACTGGATGCATCCTCAGGATTTTGGCAAATTCCACTGGAGGAGGAAAGCATGAAACTCTGCACTTTTAATACTCCTTATGGGAGGTACTGTTACAAATGATTGCCCTTCGGCTTGTGTTCAGCACCAGAAGTGTTTCATAGTACCATGCAGCAACTTCTTGAACGAATACCAGGCACAACCGTATTCATTGATGATATTCTGATCTGGGGTAAAACCAAGCAAGAACATGATGAAAGGCTAAAGATGGTCTTAGATGTTGCTAAGGAAAATAATTTGAAGTTCAATAAGACAAAGTGTCAATTCAGAAAAACTTCAATTCAATATTTGGGAGAACAACTCACGGGAGGTGGTGTTTTACCAGACATGAAAAAGATTAAGGCAATTACAGAAATGCCACAGCCAGAAAATAAGCAAGATATACAACGTTTTCTAGGAATGGTGAATTACCTTGGCAAGTTCATACCTAATTTACCAGACAAAACTGTACTAATGCGACAACTACTCAGAAAAAACTATGCCTGGGAATGGTCAGAGAATCACCAGAAAGAATGGAAGTTTTTGAAGGACATGCTTACTACTGCACCAACTCTGCAATTCTTTGATCCAACAGCAAAAACAAAGTTGTCAACTGATTCTTCACAAAATGGTTTGGGAGCAGTTCTATTTCAAAATCAAGGCTCGGGATGGATGCCTGTGGCTTATGCATCTAGGGCATTGACGGATACTGAAAAATCATATGCTCAAATTGAAAAGGAAACACTGGGACTAGTTTACGGATGCGAAAAATTTCATGTTTATTTGTATGGAAGAGTATTTTCAGCAGAAACTGATCACAAACCTTTGATTCACATCTACCAAAAGGGCTTGATAGATGCACCTCCAAGAATTCAACGTTTGTTGCTGAGACTTCAAAGGCATGACTTCACCTTGGATTTTATACCTGGCAAGGAGTTGGTGGTAGCGGATGCTCTGTCACGAGCTTACTTACCATTTAACAATGAGGACTTACAGTTGCAGAAAGAGGTGACTGTTCACGTCAATCTGATCTTGAAGACAGCCCCGTTTAGTCATGCAATGTGGGCAGCAATAGAACAGGCTACAGAAACAGATGCTCTTTTAAGTCAAGTGAAGAAAGCAGTTTCTAGTGGCAAATCTAAGACACTAATGCCATCACTGTATAGACCATACATTTCTGAAATTTCTTTGATAAAAGGGGTACTTTTGAAAGGACAAAAGATAATTGTACCAGCGAGTTTGCAAAGTCAAATACTGAAAAGACTACATGAAGGTCATTAAGGTATAGAAAAGACAAAAAGACGAGCTAGATACATTTTGTACTGGCCAAATATGAATGAAAACATTGAGACAATGATCACTCAATGCCGGACTTGCCAAAAATTCAGACCTCAGTTACCTAAAGAGCCTATACTGGATACGGACTTCCCGTTGGCACCCTGGGAAAAGTTAGGAATGGATTTGTTTGTTTTCAAAAATCAGCATTATATCTTAGTAATGGATTACTTCTCTAATTACCCAGAGATAGCATTATTGGAAGATGAGTCAGCATGTACAGTGATCAAAAAAGTAAAAGCAATTTTGGCGAGACATGGCATTCCAAGAGTAATAATATCAGACAATGGTCCTCAATTCAATTGTAGAGAGTTTAGGGTTTTTGCCAGTACCTATGAATTTGAACATCGAACATCCAGCCCGGGATATCCACAAGCAAATGGATTAGCAGAAGCTGGAGTAAAAATAGTGAAAAGCATACTTCGTAAAGCAACAGATGCAGACGAGGATCCATGTCTGGCTCTTCTTAGCTATAGAGCTACTCCTTTAAAATGTGGGAATTATTGTTTGGCAGACAGCTGGTCACACGAGTACCAGTTGTGAAACCTTGGAAAAGGTTCCCACAAAAACATGTAATAGAAACCAAATTGAAACTCAGAGAAAAAAGGAATGAATACTATGACCGAGCTGCAAAGCCTTTGGAGAATCTTCAGGTACAAACGCCTGTGCGAGTACAAGGTTCAAACAGCTGGAATACTGAAGGGACAGTTATCCAGCAATATTCTCCAAGATCGTATGTAGATCAAACCAATGATGGGCAATGTTTACGTAGGAATCGTAGACATTTGATGGCTATTCCATCAGTTCACAACAATTCGGCAGCGAAGGAAACCTGTGAGGATACATTGAACACTCCATTGCAGCTGGAGAATGAAGATGCCAGAGAAACTTTGCAAAGCTCGACTGACTTGCCTGCCAGTGATGCAATGCAAACAAGGTCAGGTCGATATATCAAAAAACCTAATCGTCTAATTGAACAATGTTAAAAGGGACTGAAGTTTTTTTCACATAGACTACAGTTAAAAAAAAATGTACTTTAAGTTTTCTGTTGTTTAAAAAGAAAAGAAAAAGGGAAATGTGTGATATTGAGATTATCAGTTGGTATGAACCATATCAACCTGTTGTTATGTGCACAATGGTAGAGTCAGGAAGTGCCTCTTGCATAGTGTGTGTGTGTATAGCATTCTTAATAAAGTTTACAGTTATGAAGACCTGTGCTTGATCTCCTTATAAACTAAGATAAAACATGGTGGTCATGGCACAATCTATTTTCGTTCTCATGTAGATACTAAAACCTATAGAATTAAAAGTAGGATGACCTGTGCTTCCAATTATGTTATATATTTAATATCCTGTGAATGTGGGGTTCAATATATTGGTCGCACAATCAGACGTCTGAGTCATCGTTGGTCTGAACACTATTGTAGTATCCTTAGAAATAAGAAATCTCATAGTGTTATTAAACACTGCCATAAAAAACATGGAGGAAATCCCAACTGTTACACGATAGTGCCGATAGAGGAGATTGAACCCTCCAACTTATACAGTAGATTCCTGAGGCTGAGGCAGAGAGAGACATACTGGATTCACAAACTGAAGACCATGCATCCTCTGGGTCTCAATCTCAATGTGGATCTAGCAGCTTTTTAAGATCCATCTACTCACAATCCAAGGTGTGTGTCTCTCTCTGCCTTATCCTGCAGGTAGTATCATCATATATTATATTATATTTTATCTTTTATTCCAGATGTTTGTTTAGAATTGCTTGGAATTGGTATCCCCAAACACATATATATTCTGAATTACACATATATACATCATACATATGGGGGCCCTCCCAAAGCAAATATGGTTTCAAGGAAACAATAAAAACATGGATATAAGAACATCATTACACATTATTCGGGTTAAGACCAAGGAATATGAATTCAAATACTCTAGCTATAGAAATAGGAACTATCCCAATTTTAATGGGATCCATCGACAAGAGCAATAGAGTAAAGGTATATACCAAGATTTTACTCTAGATTTCACAATTGTTATACATACACTTTTTCACATTCAAGAACAGGTTTATTTACAAACCTTTTTACCAATTTTTTCTATCAAGTTAACACAATGTTACACTATTTGGACATTTCATCATACACTCCAAACCATTAGACATTTACAAGCACAGCGACACTAATTATCTGTTGCATCACAATTTTGTAATTTTTCACTACACATTAACTATCACCAGACACTACCCATTTTAGTTATATTTATTATTACTAGTAGCATTATTACACAACTCTTTGGTTACACTTAGAATTAATTAGTATTACCCTTAGATTAATGTCACTTATAGATTCACTACATCAAGAGTACATACATCAATATAGGTTTCATTCTCACACAAACCCTATAACCTTGATTCACATTAGCACTACATCTAGAATATTTCCTCCTCGATATTTCACTACACAGAGGATACACATTTGGTATAGGTTTTATAGGAATTATAGTATTATATCACAGAATTTCAAACCTCATTACAATGTTATCGATGCTATTACAAATTTATTTAAAAACACAGAGGGCTCGAAACCGTAATTTGGGATTACATAGAATTTTTAATTTATATTATTATTTAGATTCAAATAACAGAATGTTATTATCTCCTAAACTAAATTGGTCTAGATCCAAAATATTTAGAAACACATTGAGATCTATTATATTTAAAACGAATATCATAACATTTAATCACCATCTCCATGTATTATGTTATTAAGCAGAAATCATACATGTATGATGTATGGCATCATGTATGTAAGTGTTACATTAATAACACAGTGAGGGTCTTATGCACACAGAGCATATACATATATAAAGCAGGGGTGATCCCCAGAAACTCAGAATTTATAGGACATTTACTTGTACATATCATGTATATAAAATTTAGATCATTGTGCACATGTCGTGTATCAAATATAAGTTGAGTTATTATGTCTATCTGCAATATGTCGTTTGATGTTGCTAAAAATGTATATATTGATATATTATTATTTGTAATAGTATGTTATTGACAGCTGATATACAATTCTGTTAGTTATGTAGTATTTGCGAGAGACGTAGCACCTAATCAATCAACACACATGTTATGGTGGGTGTGTAACATATAAACCATCTCCATTGGTGGGGGAGTTATAGTGGGTGTGTATTACGCAAACCATTCCCATTGGTTAACTCAGCCTTTTTAAGACAGCAAGGTAGTTCACTAAATTTATGAGCCTGATGAAACGGCGTGCAGCCGAGAAACGCGTAGCGAAGTTTTAAGTATTTTAATAAAAGTTTTTATATTGTTCTACCTTGCTTTGAACTATTCTTTTCCACTGGACGTTCGAGAGTAACAGCCACCTTTGTTGGAAGTCAGCCGAACGGCTTTATAAAGTTTCGGTCCGCTCGATATTGCACTGATTGTGCACACACGTTTGTGAGTATATACACCTACCCACTGTTAGCAGTTCCATATTGGTCAGGGTTATCTGCACCAAAGGTGTTCTATGCTTTATTTCTCTTAGGGGCCTGAATGTTGCTGGGAGCATATCGGGAGAGAAAGAGTCAGCCGAACGGCTCAGAAGTTTCGGCTTGTGGATTATTGCACTGGAAGTGCAAATACCTTTGTGAGTACTAGTATTTCTTGTTTTGGAAATCTCACTTATTGTTGGGTTTATCTGCACCAGAGCGCCTCTTCTTTTTTTTGTCATTCCCAGGACCAAGTTTCATCTCCTTATATAAACTAAGATAAAACACTCAGTGCTTTTTACAGACTTGCATTTTAGCCAATCAGTGCGGGCTCCTAGGAGCACCACCTGCGTGAGCACAGTGTTATCTATATGAAACACATGAACTAACCCTCTAGTGGTGAAAAACTGTCAAAATGCCCTGAGCTAAGAGGTGGCCTTCAAGGGCTTAGAAATTAGCATATGAACCTCCTATATTTAGCTTTCAACTAAGAAGTAAATTGAAAAATGTGTTTAAAATGACATGCCCTATCTGAATAATGAAACTTTGTTTTGGACTAGACTGTCCCTTTAACCCCTAAAAACTGCTTTGTGCAGATCTTTTTATATTTTAAAAAAAATGCAACTTTTTTTTTTTTTTTTTTTTTAAAATAAAAAAGTACAATGTACTTTATTTTGGGGGCAATTGGGGCACTTTTGGAAAATTAACCAGAGATCACTTGCAATGGCTGGTTATTTATTGCGTGCCCATAAACTGGCATGTAATAAATTAGCTCTCCACTTGTAATCTAGCCCAATATCGTTAGCATGTAATTATGTCAGATAATCTGTATTAAATAGTTTTATATGAAGTTTTGTAGTTCCCATAACTACATCATTTTGGTTACCATTTCCTGTTTTTGTTAAACTCATAAATACATTTAGAATATCTTTTTCTGTAGTTATTCTGCAAGTGACGGCCCAAGAGTTATGTTGACTGGAAATGTTCCTGTCACTAATGGGCATAGCTCTGTTACTGCATGTAATTAATGTATCGAAAAAGAAGCAGGAGAGGTGTGACAATGATACAGTGCTTTAGATTTCTCTCTCTAACCCCTACAGCTCAGGTCTAACACAGCAGACATCACAAATTTATCTTTACCACCATCCACAGATGATGTTTTATTGTTTTGTCAGACAAAAAAAAAAAAATTATTTTCTTCTATTATCTAATTTGCTTCATTCTTTTTGTAGCATTTATTGAAAAGCATCCCTCAATAGGTTCAGGAGCTGGGAGACAGCTGCTGATTGGAGGCTGCGCATATATGTATCTTGCCATTGGCTTATCAATGTGATCATCTAGCTCACAGTAGTGCTCTTTCAATAAAGGATACCGAGAGAAATGGAAAGTTGTTTAAGATTGTATGCTCTATCTGAACCATGAGAGAGAAATATCCTTTTAATTATATATTGTCATATCTGACCTATTTAATTGATACTTCTTGGCAATTTAGCTCTTAAAATTGTGATTTTCTAATTCTCAGAACTGGAAATGCACAGCACAAACTTCTCAATGCTAACCCTGCAACATATATTTCCCTAATTTGCTTTAGCCAATACAAACTAAAAAACAATGCAGTCTAGCTTTGTTGTCTGTAGACTCAAGCCTGAAATGGCTTTTCCAAATAAGTGGTAGCTCTGTACATGCTAAGAAGAGACCTGAGAGGTTAAGAAAGTTCTGTACACATGAAGAAGAGACCTGTGAGGTTAGGGAAGCTCTGTACATGTGAAGAAGAGACCTGAGAGGTTAGGAAAGCTCTGTATATGAAAAGAAAAAACTGAGAGGTTAGGGAAGCTCTGTACATGTGAAGAAGAGACCTGAGAGGTTAGAAAAGCTTTGTACATGTGAAGAAGAGACCTGAGAGATTAGGGAAGCTCTGTACATGTGGAGACCTGAGAGGTTAGGAAAGCTCTGTACATGTGAAGAAGAGACCTCTGAGTTTAGGAAAACTCTGTACATGTGAAAAAGAGACCTGTGAGGTTTGGGAAAGCTCTGTACATGTGAAAAAGAGACCTGGGAGGTTTGGGAAGGCCCTGTTCATGTAAAGAGGAGACTTGTGAGGTTTGGGAAGCTCTGGAAATGTGAAGAAGAGACCTGTGAAGTTTTGGAAGCTCTGTACATGTGAGGAAGAGACCTGTGAGGTTAGGAAAGCTCTGTACATGCGTTGAAGAGACTTGTAAGGTTTAGGAAAGCTCTGTGCAGGTGAAGAAGAGACCTGTGAAGATTGGAAAGCTCTGTGCATGTAAAGAAGAGACCTGTGAGGTTTGCAAAGTTCCAAACATGTGAAGAAGAGACCTGTGAGGTTTGGGGAAGTTCTGAACATGTGAAGAAGAGATCTGAGAGGTTTTTAAAGTTCCATACATACAAAAAAAGACCTGTGAGGTTTCTGAAGCGCTGTACTTCTAAAGACAAAATTGGTTAATTGTGGGGATACTTGACAAAAATGAAGAAGAGACTTGATAAGTTTCTAAAATTCTTAATTAGTAACAAAGAGACCTGCCATTTTTTTTTTCTTTTACAATTATATATTCTTAACATGTGAAGATGAGACCTGTGAGGTTTGGGAAAGCTCTGTACATGTGAAGAAGAGACCTGTGGGGTTTGGGAAAGCTCTGTACATGTGAAGATGAGACATGTGAGGTTTAAAAATCTCTATATATATGAAGAAGATACCTGTGAGGTAAGGCACGCTCTGTACATGTGAAGAAGAGACCTGTGAGTTTGGGAAAGCTCTGTACATATGAAGAAGAGAGTTGTGAGGTTTGGGAAAGTTATGTATATGTGAAGAAGAGACGTGAGGTTTGGGAAAGCACTGTACATGTAAAGAGGAGACCTGTGAGGTTAGGAAAGCTCTGTACATCTAAAGAAGAGGCCTGTGAGGTTAGGACAGCTCTGTACATCTGAAGGAGAGACCTGTGAGGTTTGGGAAAGCTCTGTATATGTGATCAAGAGAACTGTGAGGTTTGGGAAGCTCTGTACAGCTGAGGAAGAAACCTGTGAGGGTTGGGAAAGCTCTGTGCATGTGAAGAGAACTGTGAGGTTTGGAAAAGCTCTGTATATGTGAAGAAGAGACCTGTGAGGTTTGGGTTAAGCTCTGTACATGTGAAGAAGAGACCTGTGAGGTTATGAAAGCTCTGTACATGTGAAGAAGAGACCTGTGAGGGTTGGGAAAGCTCTGTATATGTGAATAAGAGACCTGTGAGGTTTAGGAAAGCTCTGTATATGTGAAGAAGAGACATGTGAGGTTTAGGAAAGCTCTGTACATGTGATCAAGATAACTGTGAGGGTTGGGAAATTTATGTGCATGTGAAAAAGAGACCTGTGAGGTTAGGGAAAGCTCTGTACATGTGAAGAAGAGACCTGTGAGGTTTGGGAAAGCTCTGTGCATGTGAAGAGAACTGTGAGGTTTGGAAAAGCTCTGTATATGTGAAGAAGAGACCTGTGAGGTTTGGGTTAAGCTCTGTACATGTGAAGAAGAGACCTGTGAGGTTATGAAAGCTCTGTACATGTGAAGAAGAGACCTGTGAGGGTTGGGAAAGCTCTGTATATGTGAAGAAGAGACCTGTGAGGTTTAGGAAAGCTCTGTATATGTGAAGAAGAGACATGTGAGGTTTAGGAAAGCTCTGTACATGTGATCAAGATAACTGTGAGGGTTGGGAAATTTATGTGCATGTGAAAAAGAGACCTGTGAGGTTAGGTAAGCTCTGTACATGTGAAGAAGAGACCTTTTCAGGTTTAGGAAAGCTCTGTACATGTGAAAAAGAGACCTGCGAGGTTTGCAAAATTCCATACGTGTGAAGAAGAGACCTGTGAGGTTTGGGGAAGTTCTAAACATGTGAAGAAGAGATTTGTGAGGTTTTCAAAGTGCCATACATGCAGAAAAGTGACCTGTGAGGTTTCTGAAGCGCTGTACTTGTAAAGACAAAATTGATTAGTTGTGGGGGATACTTGACACAAATGAAGAAGGGACTTGATAAGTTTATACAATTCTAAATGAATAATGAAGAGACCTGCAATTTTTCTTTATTTTATATATTCTGTACATGTGTAGATGAGACCTGTAAGGTTTGAGAAATCTCTGTATATGTGAAGAAGAGACCTGTGAGGTTAGGGAAGCTCTGTATATGTGAAGAAGAGACCTGTGAGGTTAGGGAAGCTCTGTACATGTGAAGAAGAGACCTGTGAGGTTAGGGAAGCTCTGTACATGTGAAGAAGAGACCAGTGAGGTTAGGTAAGCTCTGTACATGTGAAGAAGAGACCTGAGAGATTAGGTAAGCTCTGTACATGGGAAGAAAATACCCAAGAGGTTAGGGAAGCTCTGTACATGGGAAAAAGAGACCTGAGAGGTTAGGGAAGCTCTGTACATGTGGAAAAGAGACCTGAGAGGTTAGGGAAGCTCTGTGCATGTGAAGAAGAGACCTGAGAGGTTAGGAAAGCTCTGTACATGTGAAGAATAGACCTGTGAGGTTTAGGAAAGCTCTGTACATGTGAAGAAGAGACCTGTGAGATTTGGGAAAGCTCTGTACATGTGAAGAAGAGACATGTGAGGTTAGGGAAAGCTCTGTACATGTGGAAAAGAGACCTGTGAGGTTAGGGAAGCCCTGTACATGTGAAGAAGAGACCTGAGAGGTTAGGGAAGCTCTGTACATATGAAGAAGAGACCTGTGAGGTTAGGGAAGCCCTGTACATATGAAGAAGAGACCTGTGAGGTTAGGGAAGCTCTGTACATATGAAGAAGAGACCTGTGAGGTTAGGGAAGCCCTGTACATGTGAAGAAGAGACCTGTGAGGTTAGGGAAGCCCTGTACATGTGAAGAAGAGACCTGAGAGGTTAGGGAAGCTCTGTGCATATGAAGAAGAGACCTGTGAGGTTAGGGAAGCTCTGTACATGTGAAGAAGAGACCTGTGAGGTTAGGGAAGCCCTGTACATATGAAGAAGAAACCTGTGAGGTTAGGGAAGCCCTGTACATATGAAGAAGAGACCTGTGAGGTTAGGGAAGCCCTGTACATGTGCAGAAGAGACCCGTCAGGTTTGGGAAGGCACTGTACATGTAAACAGGAGACCTGTGAGGTTGTAATATTCCCTAAGCTTGTATTATGCTTTTTACTTAATTAGTAGTATATGTGTAGTTATTCAAATTCAGAACAACTCTCAATGGGGATATGAGAGTGTTGGTAGATAGGATTAGCAGTTTAGTAACCTTTTATAGGTATTGATTCCACTGGCAAACAATCACCTAGATTTAGTGTTTGGCGTTAGCCGTCAAAAGCAGCGTTAAGGGGTCCTAACGCTGCTTTTTACTGCCCGCTGGTATTTAGAGTCAGGCAGGAAAGGGTCTAACGCTCACTTTCATTCCGCGACTCGAGGCTACCGCAGATCCCCTTACGTCAATTGCGTATCCTATCTTTTCAATGGGATTTGCCTAACGCTGGTATTACGAGTCTTGGAAGAAGTGAGCGGTACAGCCTCTATCGATAAGACTCCTACCGACAAAAAAAATCAGTAGTTAAGAGCTTTATGGGCTAACGGCGAACATAAAGCTCTTAACTAAAGTGCTAAAAAGTACTCTAACACCCATAAACTACCTATTAACCCCTAAACCGACCCCCCCCCCCACATCGCAAACCCTATAATAAAAATTTTTAACCCCTAATCTGCCAACCGCCGCCACCTACATTATAGCTATGAACCCCTAATCTGCTGCCCCTAACATCGCCGAAACCTACATTATAGCTATGAACCCCTAATCTGCCCCCCCCCCAACGTCGCCGCTACCTAACTACAATTATTAACCCCTAATCTGGCGACCGGACATCGCCGCCAGTATAATAAATGTATTAACCCCTAAACCGCCGCACTCCCGCCTCGCAAACACTCTAATACATTTTATTAACCCCTAATCTGCCCTCCCTAACATCACTGCCACCTACCTACAATTATTAATCCCTAATCTCTCGCCCCCAACGTTGCCGCTACTATGATAAAGTTATTAACCCCTAAACCTAAGTCTAACCCTAACCCTAAATTAAATATAATTTAAATAAAACGAAATAATATTCCTATCATTAAATAAATTAATCCTATTTAAAACTAAATACTTACCTATAAAATAAACCCTAATATAGCTACAATATAACTAATAGTTACATTGTAGCTATTTTAGGATTTATATTTATTTTAACTAGGTACAAGTTATTAACTATTTAATAGCTACCTAGTTAAAATAATTACAAAATTACCTGTAAAATAAATCCTAACCTAAGTTACAATTAAACCTAACACTACACTATCATTAAATTAATTAAATAAATTACAGTGCAATAAGAGAGAAGGATTGAGCGAAATTTATCAGTCAATCAAAGAGGGACACAGGCCGCACTTAGTTAACCAGAGTTTTATTTACTATGTAATTCTGAACAACCGTAAATCAGAACGTCTACCCTCCACCCTATTCCTTTAAAGCGGAATACACACCAAATTAAAAATACACAGGTATTTAGAACAGGCTGGCCAGCTATTCATTGAAACATGTCTCACAGGCTGTCATGCACCATATACATAGTATCCTATATACACATAATATCAGTACTGCAAAAGTAACTTAGGAGACAAGTAAATAGGGAACTTTGTAATCAAAGAAAGTCCGTCGGTTATTACGGGGCCCCAAAGTTGCAGTTGTTATTAACAAGTAACTGTTCAGTTTCTAAGCTCTCAGTGTATACACACGCTCTGGATCTGGACACAATTTCTTTACTTTATTTTTGCACAATGTAACAGCTTGATTGCAAGATTTATGCTTGTGATTTCTTTTTATGGTCAAACTTGTGAGTGATATACATGCAGTGTCTTTTTGAAGATTAACGCACAATGTACACTGGCGGGACAGACCCGGCTGTCAGCCGCAAGACTTTAAAGCCAATATAAAGGACTATTTATTCAGTACCTGTTATAGCAGTTTGGGCAATGCAAGAGTCTTTGTTTCTGCAATAAGGCTGCTTCACTTGCTTACCGCCATGTACCCTTCAGCGTTTCAGCGTTCCTCAGTAAAATTCAAATGCTGCTGGCTCTGTTCTCAGCTGCTCACAGCTGCTCACCTGTCGTGCTTTGCTCAATCATGACGCGTTTCTCCCCTCCCACATAGGGCTGAGTGTCGGGGCCTCATCAGATGTGTATCTTGGGGGGTGTGTCTCAGGCTTTATATTGCCATTGGTTATCAGTACCTCCCCCTCTCTTTCACAGCACTATTTTACCTACACAGCTTCAAAACAAAACCGTGTCTTTCAATCGGTGTCAAACCGCACACAAAGGAACTGATCATTAATATTTACAATATGTACACAGAGATAGATTTGGCTGATGCAGGCTAAGAATTACATTGCAACATATTACGGATTCTTACAGTTCTATAGTGACGAATCTATGGACACACCTCCACTGCTAGATCCATTGCTTTTTACCTACATTTACTTGTTTTAAATATAGTTATATAGCTATTATGTTCTTTTTAAGTTAACAAAACTTTCAATTGATGAACATTAAGGCCTGCATTATTCTGTAGTAAAAAAAGGGAATATGGAGCTTCCTAAATGTCACTGCCTTCTTTTGACCAAATACATGTTAATCGCAAGTTAACCCTTTTTGCTTATACATACTTTAGATACGGAGAGTTGTTCATAAGAAATGTACATACTCTATTTTTTCATTTAAGCCAATTGGGCTTAAGGTGTTTAACCTAAAAATCCATCTTGATTCATGCTGCAAGATGATTTTGTCTAGGTGACCACCCCTTCTATTCTGTTTTAACTGTTCAATGCCCATAATTTGCAACTTCGTGTGATCTGAATTATGGTAGAGTTTGAAGTGTCTTGCTACTGGGCTATCTATGTCTTCATTTTTAATATCGTCTCTATGCTCTCGGATTCTACTTTTGAACTCTCTAGTAGTTTTCCCTACATAGAATCTGGGACATGAACAGTTAAGCAGGTATATTACGTTTTTAGAGGTGCATGATATCCTCTCTCTTACATGATACACCTTACCCCTAGTTGGGGTGCTGAATGTGGCAGATCTTTTAACAAATGGACAATACACACAGTGTCCACATGGTACACTGCCTGCTTTGTGTTGTGACGCTGTTAACCAATTCTTGGTTTCCTCTTTTTTAAATTCGCTGTGTACTAGCATATCCTTTATGCTTGGGGCCCTTCTCGCTGTCAATAATGGATACTCTGATATGCATCCCCTAAGTGATGCATCGTCAGACAATATGTGCCAATGGTTATTGAGGATACTTTTTAACTTCCTCCAGTGTGAATTATATTCCGTAATTAATCTTACTTCTGTGTCACTATTTGATTTCTTTTTGGAATATAGGAGGTCAGTTCTACAGGTTTTTCTTGCTCTCACCCATGCTTTTTCCACTATTTTTCGAGAGTAACCCCTTGCTAGCAATCTGTCTGCCATTATTTTAGCTTGTTCTTCAAATACTTTTGTTGAAGAGCAACATCTTTTGAGCCTCAAAAATTGGCCTATAGGCACACCTCTTTTTTGATGCTCAGGGTGATGGCTGTTTGCCTGCAGCAAACTATTTGTTGCTGTTTGTTTGCGATGAATATTAGTATGCAGTGTGTTGTCTTGTTTTGTTATTTTTAAATCAAGAAAAATTGCACTTTCTGTGCTGATGTTATATGTGAGGAATAGATTAAGATCATTTTTATTCAGGATGTTGGCAAATTCATGAACTGACTTTTCATCACCCTTCCAGAGAACAAGTATGTCGTCCACGAACCTCAACCAGAGTATGATATGTCTATCTGTTTGGTAGGTTTAGACTGTCTAGCTGGTGGGGAATGAAGTAAACTTTATCCCAAAGTTTAAAGAGTTATAGTTAGTTGTAGTAGGTGGCGCAAAACAAGTTTCTATTCCCAATGTGTCTTACTGTAAATATGTGTGATAATATGTGGGCTCAATATATGTTAATGTTTTGATGAGTCCTAATTTTATATTCTCTTTTGGAAAAAATGGATGTCGAAACTATTTAAGAAATAAATATGATCCTTTATTTGATTATGGTAAATTTACCCAATAGTAGTGATGCTAAAAGTACAGTTAAACAAAAATTATTACAATTCCTTCAAAGTTTAATATAATATATAAAAAATAAATTAAATTAAAATAATAACGTTGAAATCTTATAATTTATACAGTTTTGGGTTTATCACAAGTTGTAATTTCTAACAGAATGTTTGTAGATACAATTTTATAGTGGATAAAACAATAGTTGCTATATAGTTCATATAGGATACTTTGTTTCAAGTTCAGCTATGCAATTGAGTTTGAGATTTTATCTTAGGCAACTATATATCAAATGTAGAGGTATGTTGGTGCGATTTTTATCACACTATAATATAAGTATACAAATTAGTACCTTGAAGTGTATCTGTTTGATATCACTTTTGTGAGATAATTGCTGTTAAATAAACGCCACTATGCCAGTGTTTTGATTAAGTTTCAAGATCAAGCTGGTGGCAGTTCTATATGAGCTGCTGGCGGTTAAATAAATGTCGCTTTGGTTTCCTCTTATTAGGTGGGCTTATCTGTTTGCTGCGAGAAAATTCACTTTTATATAAGTGTTTCGGTAGTTGTCGTGGCCGCTCAGTTACCTTATCCTTTGTCGGTCAGTGACCGATCGCGCTCTTAAGGGTTTCTTGGTGGGATCTTCGTTGCGGTTAAGTGCTAACCGTTTGCTGATGTTTTTTAAGTATCTCCGGTTTTTCTATTCTGTGGCTTGTCTGTCGGTCAGTGACCGATCACGATGGTATGGTTGTTGGATAACCTCCTGATGTGGAATTTTTGCGTGCCTTTCTGGTCTGTTGTTCCCAGGTTTCTTAGATGTCGGTCAGTGACCGATCTGGGTGCTGAAATGTGGTTGTTGGGATAAGTAGAAAGTTTGTAGGATAAGTAGAAAAAGGATTTCTAGTTATCAATGTGATCTTTGCGGTTAAATATATGCCGCTCAGTGGGAACTTGAATATTTCAACTGGGTATAGCTGGTATTCACTTTGTCTTCTCAAATCCTGTGCAGGTGTGCTCTGGTATCAACATGTTTCGGCTGGACAGCCTTTTTCAATCACTAATTGATGATATACATAAAATAAAAAAAATCAGGAACAATTATAAAATGCTGTTTTATTATATAGCATAGGTATCCTTGGGTCTTAATTATAATATAGTTGGGTGTTTTTATGTAGCGATAAACATTTTATATGATTACTTTTAAAATAGAGAAAGATATTATATATCTTAATGTCAATTACTTTTAGAGTGTATATTTTAGTCACTTTATGAAACCAGAAACCTTTTAAAAATATCCATGGTTTCATAAAGTGACTAAAATATACACTCTAAAAGTAATTGACATTAAGATATATAATATCTTTCTCTATTTTAAAAGTAATCATATAAAATGTTTATCGCTACATAAAAACACCCAACTATATTATAATTAAGACCCAAGAATACCTATGTTATATAATAAAACAGCATTTTATAATTGTTCCTGATTTTTTTTATTTTATGTATATCATCAATTAGTGATTGAAAAAGGCTGTCCAGCCGAAACATGTTGATACCAGAGCACACCTGCACAGGATTTGAGAAGACAAAGTGAATACCAGCTATACCCAGTTGAAATATTCAAGTTCCCACTGAGCGGCATATATTTAACCGCAAAGATCACATTGATAACTAGAAATCCTTTTTCTACTTATCCTACAAACTTTCTACTTATCCCAACAACCACATTTCAGCACCCAGATCGGTCACTGACCGACATCTAAGAAACCTGGGAACAACAGACCAGAAAGGCACGCAAAAATTCCACATCAGGAGGTTATCCAACAACCATACCATCGTGATCGGTCACTGACCGACAGACAAGCCACAGAATAGAAAAACCGGAGATACTTAAAAAACATCAGCAAACGGTTAGCACTTAACCGCAACGAAGATCCCACCAAGAAACCCTTAAGAGCGCGATCGGTCACTGACCGACAAAGGATAAGGTAACTGAGCGGCCACGACAACTACCGAAACACTTATATAAAAGTGAATTTTCTCGCAGCAAACAGATAAGCCCACCTAATAAGAGGAAACCAAAGCGGCATTTATTTAACCGCCAGCAGCTCATATAGAACTGCCACCAGCTTGATCTTGAAACTTAATCAAAACACTGGCATAGCGGCGTTTATTTAACCGCAATTATCTCACAAAAGTGATATCAAACAGATACACTTCAAGGTACTAATTTGTATACTTATATTATAGTGTGATAAAAATCGCACCAACATACCTCTACATTTGATATATAGTTGCCTAAGATAAGATCTTAAACTCAATTGCATAGCTGAACTTGAAACAAAGTATCCTATATGAACTATAGAGCAACTATTGTTTTATCCACTATAAAATTGTATCTACAAACATTCTGTTAGAAATTACAACTTGTGATAAACCCAAAACTGTATAAATTATAAGATTTCAACGTTATTATTTTAATTTAATTTATTTTTTATATATTATGTACATTTTTATACATAGAGACACCGGTGTCATTTTTTAAACTTTGAAGGAATTGTAATAATTTTTGTTTAACTGTACTTTTAGCATCACTACTATTGGGTAAATTTACCATAATCAAATAAAGGATCATATTTATTTCTTAAATAGTTTCGACATCCATTTTTTCCAAAAGAGAATATAAAATTAGGACTCATCAAAACATTAACATATATTGAGCCCACATATTATCACACATATTTACAGTAAGACACATTGGGAATAGCAACTTGTTTTGCGCCACCTACTACAACTAACTATGATATGTCTATCTACCCATTCTGAGAGTTCGCTGAAGACATACTTAGTTTCCCAAAAACCCAGGTGCAAACAGGCGTACGTTGGTGCGCATGTTGCACCCATGGCTGTTCCTCTCAGTTGCCTAAATAGTTTGCCATCAAAACAAAAGATATTGTTTTTTAAAACAAATTCAAGCAGGCTGAGGATCCATTCAGTGTTTTTCCTGTACTCCTCTCCCCTTAACTCCAAAAAATATCTGGATGCTCTTAAACCTGCTTGGTGGGGGATAGAGGAGTACAGGGACTCCACATCAAGAGTTACTAAGAGTAGATCTTGTTCTACTGTGATTTTATCCAATTTCTTCAGGACATCACTTGTGTCACTGATGTAGGAGGATAAGGACTCCAGAAAAGGTCTTAGAAAAAAGTCAACATATCTGCTGATATCCTCGGTAGGTCCACCTATGCCCGAAATTATTGGGCGACCAGGTGGGCATTTGAAATTCTTATGTACCTTGGGTATACAGTAGAAAGTTGGTAATACTGGGTAGGGGTTAATTAATGATTGATGTTCCTTTATGTTAATTAAACCCTCACTTCTTGCTTGGTTAAGAAGGAAAATTAACTCATTACATGATTTGTCATAGTCTTGATGGGTAACCCTTTCATATTGCTTACTGTCAGACAATTGTCTGTTGACTTCTTGTATATAGGCATTCTGGTCCTGTATGACAATATTACCGCCCTTATCAGATGGTTTAAACACCAAATCTTTCTTTTTCATTAATTCTTGTAAAGCTATTCTTTCACTTCTGCTCAAGTTGTCGTTTACAATGCCAGTGATCCCTATCTTACTAACATTTGCTTCTACACATTTTACAAAAGTTTGAATGCTAGGGGATAGGGATAGTTGAGGCATGAACTTTGATTTTGGTTTAAAGCTTGTTTTCATGGGATATTCATTCTGTATTTGTTCAGCATTTTGATCCTCTAGTAGGGAAACTAAGTCTTCTAGTGCTGACATATCTGATTCAGAGATACTTGAACTTACAGTCCCTTTGTGTTTCCACATCTTTTTGAGTAGAATTTTTCTTGCATATAAATTAAGATCTTTAATAAACTTAAATTTGTCTAGGGGATTGCTGGGACAGAAAGTTAGTCCCTTTTTAAGTAATTCTAAATGTGCCAAATTAAGTTTAGCTGTAGATAAATTAATGACCATTAATTCACTGGTGGCTTGTGCATTATTTCCCAGAATGCTTTCAGTCTCAATAGGTGTTATTTGTTCTTTTGATTCCTAGTTGTCATTCTGTCCATCTGATTCTGTCGATATTGGCGGTTTCTCCCCCCTCTGCCTCTCTGTCTGGGTCTCCTGTAGGAGTACCCATCTACCCCTTTTTCCGTCGTCCCCCCCTCCTTGTCCTCCTCCTAAAGGGAGTCTCATCTGTAGTGTTTCTCTAATGTTTTGGGGTTGTGTGTCCAGTTCAACATCTGAGTTGTCTGTACCTGAGTCATAAGATTGTCGTGTCTAATTATTGTTTTTATAAAAATAAATTTTTCCACTTTTAAAGTCATCTTTATCCCTCATCATTTTCCTTCTTTTTCTAAATTTAATCTCTCCTTGTAATTTTTCCAAGAATCTTTGCATATCTTTATTGAGTTTCTCAAAGGCTGGGTCTTGTGCATAGAGGTTAACTTTTTCATACATCACTGTAGTGTCTGTTTTACATTGTTCTAACCGTTTCTGATCTTCATCTATTATTAGTTGCATCAATTCTAATGTGCATTTTGTTTCCTGGATCTAGCCTTATTCTGAGGCCTCTTGGGATTAGATCTTCTTTGACATAATTTTGTAGGCTCACCAATTCCCATTTTACTTTAAGTTCTTTTATTGCTTTCTTTTTGTATTCTTTAAATGCTGTAAATATGTCACTGCTTCTCTCATCTATATTTGTTTCATCAACATTAATAACTGGTTTAAAAGCCTCATTTATGTCAGTTTCCCATTTGTCATCAGATATTTTAAAAGCCATGTTTCTATCTCTTTAATGATCAACGGGTGGAGATGTAGACCCCTGATCAATAGTGGTTCAGAGTGAAAATATTACTTATTACTAGTAATTGGATAGAGGTGCACTTGCCACAAGAGACGGAGTACTAATACATCTGTTAACTATGAACACTATAATAAATAAAGAGGTGTGGTAGTGCACAATTAGACTCTCAAATTCCAACACTCACAAACTGTGCTGGCTGTCCCAAAATAATATACAGTGCAATAAGAGAGAAGGATTGAGCGAAATTTATCAGTCAATCAAAGAGGGACACAGGCCGCACTTAGTGTATCATGTAAGAGAGAGGATATCATGCACCTCTAAAAACGTAATATACCTGCTTAACTGTTCATGTCCCAGATTCTATGTAGGGAAAACTACTAGAGAGTTCAAAAGTAGAATCCGAGAGCATAGAGACGATATTAAAAATGAAGACATAGATAGCCCAGTAGCAAGACACTTCAAACTCTACCATAATTCAGATCACACAAAGCTGCAAATTATGGGCATTGAACAGTTAAAACAGAATAGAAGGGGTGGTCACCTAGACAAAATCATCTTGCAGCATGAATCAAGATGGATTTTTAGGTTAAACACCTTAAGCCCAATTGGCTTAAATAAAAAAATAGAGTATGTACATTTCTTATGAACAACTCTCCGTATCTAAAGTATGCATAAGCAAAAAGGGTTAACTTGCGATTAACATGTATTTGGTCAAAAGAAGGCAGTGACATTTAGGAAGCTCCATATTCCCTTTTTTTACTACAGAATAATGCAGGCCTTAATGTTCATCAATTGAAAGTTTTGTTAACTTAAAAAGAACATAATAGCTATATAACTATATTTAAAACAAGTAAATGTAGGTAAAAAGCAATGGATCTAGCAGTGGAGGTGTGTCCATAGATTCGTCACTATAGAACTGTAAGAATCCGTAATATGTTGCAATGTAATTCTTAGCCTGCATCAGCCAAATCTATCTCTGTGTACATATTGTAAATATTAATGATCAGTTCCTTTGTGTGCGGTTTGACACCGATTGAAAGACACGGTTTTGTTTTGAAGCTGTGTAGGTAAAATAGTGCTGTGAAAGAGAGGGGGAGGTACTGATAACCAATGGCAATATAAAGCCTGAGACACACCCCCCAAGATACACATCTGATGAGGCCCCGACACTCAGCCCTATGTGGGAGGGGAGAAAAAAGCAGCCTTATTGCAGCAACAAAGACTCTTGCATTGCCCAAACTGCTATAACAGGTACTGAATAAATAGTCCTTTATATTGGCTTTAAAGTCTTGCGGCTGACAGCCGGGTCTGTCCCGCCAGTGTACATTGTGCGTTAATCTTCAAAAAGACACTGCATGTATATCACTCACAAGTTTGACCATAAAAAGAAATCACAAGCATAAATCTTGCAATCAAGCTGTTACATTGTGCAAAAATAAAGTAAAGAAATTGTGTCCAGATCCAGAGCGTGTGTATACACCGAGAGCTTGGAAACTGAACAGTTACTTGTTAATAACAGCTGCAACTTTGGGGCCCCGTAATAACCGACGGACTTTCTTTGATTACAAAGTTCCCTATTTACTTGTCTCCTAAGTTACTTTTACAGTACTGATATTATGTGTATATAGGATACTATGTATATGGTGCATGACAGCCTGTGAGACATGTTTCAATGAATAGCTGGCCAGCCTGTTCTAAATACCTGCGTATTTTTAATTTGGTGTGTATTCCGCTTTAAAGGAATAGGGTGGAGGGTAGACGTTCTGATTTACGGTTGTTCAGAATTACATAGTAAATAAAACTCTGGTTAACTAAGTGCGGCCTGTGTCCCTCTTTGATTGACTGATAAATTTCGCTCAATCCTTCTCTCTTATTGCACTGTATATTATTTTGGGACAGCCAACACAGTTTGTGAGTGTTGGAATTTGAGAGTCTAATTGTGCACTACCACACATCTTTATTTATTATAATTAAATAAATGAACTACAATTAAATTTAATTCAATAAACTAAACTATAGTACAAAAAAACCACACTAAATTACAGAAAATAAAAAAAGAATTACAAGAAGTTTAAACTAATTACACCTAATCTAAGCCCACTAATAAAATAATAAAGCCCCCCAAAATAAAAAAATGCCCTACCCTATTCTAAATTACAAAGTAATCAGCTCTTTAACCAGCCCTTACAAGGGCTTTTTGCGGGGCATTGCCCCAAAGTAATCAGCTTTTTTACCTGTAAAGAAAAATACAACCCCCCCCAACATTACAACCCACCACCCACATACCCCTACTCTAACCCACCCAACCCCCCCTTAAAAAACCTAGCACTAACCCCCTGAAGATCTCCCTACCTTGAGTCGTCTTCAGCCAGCCGGCCACCGATGGGACAGAATAGGACATCCAGAGCGGCAGAAGTCTTCATCCTATCTGGGAAGAAGAGGACATCCATCCGGTAGAAGTCTTCATCCAAGTGGCGCAGAAGAGGTCCTCCATCCAGCAGAAGTCTTCATCCAGGTGGCGTCTTCAATCTTTATCCATCCGGAGCGGAGCGGAGCCATCTTCCAAGGAGCTGACGCGGAGCCATCCTCCAAGGAAAGCTCTGTACATGTGAAGAAGAGACCTGTGAGGTTAGGAAAGCTCTGTACATGTGAAGAAGAGAACTGAGAGGATAGGAAGGCTCTGTATATGTGAAGAAGAGACCTGTGAGGTTTGGGAAAGCTCTGTACATGTGAAGGAGAGACCTGAGAGGTTAGGAAAGCTCTGTATATGTGAAGAAAATGCATGTGAGGTTTAGGAAAGCTCTGTACATGCAAAGAAGAGACCTGTGAGGTTTGGGAACACTCTGTACATGAGAAGAAGATACCTGTGAGGTTAGGAAAGCTCTGTACATCTGAAGAAGAGACCTGTGAGGTTTGGGAATGCTCTGTTCATGAGAAGAAGATACCTGTGAGGTTAGGAAAGCTCTGAGACCTGTTAAGTTTGGGAACTTAAATGAGTAATTAAGAGACCTGCAATTTTTCTTTCTTTTACAATTATATATTCTGTACATGTGAAGATGAGACTTGTAAGGTTTGGGAATGCTCGGTATGTGAGAAGAAGATACCTGTGAGCTTAGGAAAGCTCTGTACATGTGAAGAAGAAACCTGTGAGGTTTGGAAAAGCTCTGTACATGTGAAGAAGAGACCTGTGAGGTTTGGGAATGCTCTGTACATGAGAAGAAGATACCTGTGAGGTTAGGAAAGCTCTGTACATCTGAAGAAGAGACCTGTTAAGTTTGGGAACGCTCTGTATATGAGATGAAGAGACCTGTGAGGTTAGGAAAGCTCTGTACATGTTAAGAAGCGACCTGTGATGTTAGGAAAGCTCTGTACATCTGAAGAAGAAACCTGTGAGGTTTGGAAAAGCTCTGTATATGTGATGAAGAGACCTGTGAGGTTTAGGAAACCTCTGTACTTGTGAAGAAGAGACCTGTGAGGTTTAGGAAAGCTCTGTACATGTGAAGAAGAGACCTGTGAGGTTTAGGAAAGTTCTGTACAGGTGAAGAAGAGACCTGTGAGGTTTAGGAAAGCTCTGTACATGTGATCAAGAAAACTGTGAGGTTTGGGAAGCTCTGTACCTCTGAGGAAGAAACGAGTGAGGTTTGGGGAAAGCTCTGTACTTTTGAAGAAGAGAGCTGTGAGGTTTGGGAAAGCTCTGTACATGTGAAGAAGAGATCTGTGAGGTTTGAGAAAGCTCTGTACATGTGAAGAAGAGACCCGTGAGGTTTGAGAAAGCTCTGTACATGTGAAGAAGAGACCTGTGAGGTTATGAAAGCTCTGTAAATTTGAAGAAGAGAGCTGTGAGTTTTGGGAAAGCTCTGTACATGTGATCAAGAGAACTGTGAGGGTTGGGAAAGTTATGTGCATGTGAAAAAGAGACATGTGAGGTTTAGGAAAAGACTGAACGTGTGAAGAAGAGACCTGTGAAGTTAGGAAAGCTCTGTATATGTGAAGAAGAGACATGTGAGGTTTAGGAAAGCTCTGTACATTTGATCAAGAGAACTGTGAGGGTTAGGAAAGCTCTGTACATGTGAAAAAGAGACCTGTGAGGTTTGGGAAAGCTCTGTACATATGAAAAAGGGACCTGTGAGGTTTGCAAAATTCCATATGTGTGAAGAAGAGACCTGTGAGGTTTGGGGAAGTTCTAAATATGTGAAGAAGAGATCTGTGAGGTTTTCAAAGTGCCATACATGCAAAAAAATGACCTGTGAGGTTTCTGAAGCACTGTACTTGTAAAGACAAAATTGATTAGTTGTGGGGATACTTGACACAAATGAAGAAGAGACTTGATAAGTTTATAAAATTCTAAATGAGTATTTAAGAGACCTGCAATTTTTCTTTCTTTTACAATTATATATTCTGTACATGTGAAGATGAGACCTGTAAGGTTTGGGAATGCTCGGTATGTAAGAAGAAGATACTTGTGAGGTTAGGAAAGCTCTGTACATGTGAAGAAGAGACCTGTGAGGTTAGGGAAAGCTCTGTACATGTGAAGAAGAAACCTGTGAGGTTTGGAAAAGCTCTGTACATGTGAAGAAGAGACCTGTGAGGTTTGGGAATGCTCTGTACATGAGAAGAAGATACCTGTGAGGTTAGGAAAGCTCTGTACATCTGAAGAAGAGACCTGTTAAGTTTGGGAACGCTCTGTACATGAGAAGAAGAGACCTGTGAGGTTAGGAAAGCTCTGTACATGTTAAGAAGCGACCTGTGAGATTAGGAAAGCTCTGTACATCTGAAGAAGAAACCTGTGAAGTTTGGAAAAGCTCTGTATAAGTGATGAAGAGACCTGTGAGGTTTAGGAAACCTCTGTACTTGTAAAGAAGAGACCTGTGAGGTTTAGGAAAGCTCTGTATATGTGAAGAAGACACCTGTGAGGTTTAGGAAAGCTCTGTACATGTGATCCAGAAAACTGTGAGGTTTGGGAAGCTCTGTACCTCTGAGAAAGAAACGTGTGAGGTTTGGGAAAGCTCTGTACTTTTGAAGAAGAGACCTGTGAGGTTTGAGAAAGCTCTGTACATGTGAAGAAGAGACCTGTGAGATTTGGGAAAGCTCTGTACATGTGAAGAAGAGACCTGTGAGGTTTGAGAAAGCTCTGCACATGTGAAGAAGAGACCTGTGAAGTTATGAAAGCTCTGTACATTTGAAGAAGAGAGCTGTGAGGTTTGGGAAAGCTCTGTACATGTGAAGAAGAGACCTGTGAGGTTAGGGAAAGCTCTGTACATCTGAAGAAGAGACCTGTGAGGTTAAGAAATCTCTGTACATGTGAAGAAGAAACCTGTGAGGTTAAGAAAGCTCTGTACATGTGAAGAAGAGACCTGTGAGGTTTGAGAAAGCTCTGTACATGTGAAGAAGAGACCTGTGAGGTTTGGGAAAGCTCTGTACATGTGAAGAAGAGACCTGTGAGGTTTGGGAAAGCTCTGTACATGTGAAGAAGAGACCTGTGAGGTTTGGGAAAGCTCTGTACATATGAAGAAGAGACCTGTGAGGAAGAGACCTGTGAGGTTATGAAAGCTCTGTACATGTAAAGAAGAGACCTGTGAGGTTATGAAAGCTCTGTACATGTAAAGAAGAGACCTGTGAGGTTTGCAAAGTTCCTTATGTGTGAAGAAGAGACCTTTAAGGTTTGGGGAAGTTATGAACATGTGAAGAAGAGACCTGTGAGGATTTTTTAATGTTCCATACGTTCAAAAAATGACCTCTGAAGTTTCTGAAGCGCTCATAGAAAACAAAAAGAAGATGATCCGGTAAGAGTCCCAAGATGCCATAAAACGTAAATTTTATTCATTGATTAAAATCCAAAATACAGGAATAAGACCAGCAGACAGGTCTTACGCGTTTCGGCGGTGTGCCATATTCATAGACCTACAGATTAGCATGTCTGCAACCTTTAAAAAGAGGCTGCCAAGCAGCCATTGGGCAAGCAATTAGTAATTAATTATTTTAAAGTGTCAATACTCATGTTTAAAGCAATACTATACAATTGGATAGACATGATGATACATGGAGGGCATTTACACATACCTTTAAATGTAATGAGACAGATAAATGAAGAAATAAACACACTTTTCGAACAATAAACAGTAGTGTCAACATCAACCCTTCCAAAGAAATACCTAATTTCCTCAAAATATTGTATTACAACTAAAGTTTTAAAATTTGTTAAAAATTCCTTTTCTTAGTGCTGCGTTGAAATACTATACCATATATTATTTGTTTATACAGTTAGCTCAAAATGTGTTTTAACATAAGTGCAAATTTGCACTACTGTCCCTTACTTAACAACATTTGATACAACTCTCATAAACACTAACCTAAAAGCAATCTTAAACATAAACATGTATGTGTAATATAAAGTCTATGGAAGATATTGGTGTGTTTATGCTGTAAGAACTAATACTCTGGAATAATAATCTTGATTCTCTTTTATTGTTTATTCATTACTAGTTCTTAGGCTACAGACTGTATAGCCATTTATAGGTAGCAACAAACTACAGCAAAAGACACTGTTGTGGCATATTATATTGTTCCTATCCCTCTCTGCAAACTCTAGGTACTATTGGATGGTAAATTGGACAGTAAATATACTGGAGTGTAGGTTATATGGGTATTAAATAAATGTTTCCCTATGTCATTACCAATAGTTAATGACATCAAATTCAGAGTTGAAGCCTTTGGGTACTTGAGTATCCAATTTAAAGATCCAATAAATCTCTTGCTTAGAGAGGAGTCTATCTCTATCACCTCCTCTACTAGGATTTTTCACATGTTCAATTGCTCTCCATCTAAACGTATTGGTATTTTGATGATGAACATCTAAAAAATGTCTTGATAAAGCTGAACATCTCTTTTCATTGGTGATATAACCCAAATGTTCTCTTATGCGGGTTCTGACATCACGACTAGTCATTCCAACATATTGTAATTTATGTTCTGTACATTCGATCAAATAAATTACATATGATGTGGAACAAATGACACAATCCTTAGTGGGAAAAGTATGTCCTGTGACACAAGAGTAGAACTCTTTCCCTGTTGAAAGAAATTCACAGGATTTGCAACGTGCATGGCCACAACGATATGTGCCATTTACTGATAGCCAGGAGCTATCTCTATTAGTAGTTTTTAAGTAGCTTGGTGAGAGAATGTTACCCATGGTTAGATTTCTCGAAAAGACACATTTACAGCCATCTTCAACTACTGCTTTAAGCTTCTTATCTCCATACAGAATTGGGAAATATTTTTTAATAATACTGCAGACCTCAGAAAACTGGGATGAGTATTTAGTAATGAAAATTGGCTGTTTAGTTGTCATTTTCTTGGGCTTGCCTAATAAAGTATCATCCCTATCAATAGTGTCCACTTCTTTGGAAATTTTATTTACTTGGTTTTTGCAATAGCCTCTGGCATTACATTTTTTCTTAAGATCTGTACTTTGCGCTACATAGTCAGCTCTATCAGAGCAGATTCTCTTTGCTCTGATGAACTGGCTTTTGACAATCCCTTTGAAAACATGCTTTGGGTGTGCACTTTTGGCGTGTAATAAAGAGTTACCAGCAATCTTCTTACGGAACAAATTGGTTTTAATCTCTTTGGTCAGAGATGACCCCAAAAGTTCAACATCCAAAAAACATGTTTTCTCTTTGTTCCATTCATATGTGAAGGTGACTCCTGTGTCTTGTTCATTGAGGTACTGAACAAATTGTTCAGCTTCTCATTCACTTGATCTCCAAATGATCAAAAGATCATCTATGAATCTTTTATAAAAGGTAATGTTATCTCTCATTGGGTTAGTGTCTGAGTACACATACCTGGACTTCAGCCAGCTCATAAAGATGTTCGCATATGAGGGGGCAAATTTAGCCCCCATCGCGGTGCCTCTAAGTTGTAAATAGTATAAACCCTCGAACATAAAGAAATTATGTTCTAAGAGAAATCTAGTTATGCGTAGAACAAATTCTTTATGGGTACCAATCATGTCATTGTCTAAATCTAAGAAAAATTCAATGGCCAGGAGACCCTTGTCATGGGGTATGCTGGAGTATAATGACACGACATCAATCGTGAGCCAGCTAAAATGTTCCTGCCACTGGATTTCCCTGAGTAAGGACAAGACATGGGTGGTATCTCTTAGATAGCTGTAAATACCTCGCACAGATCTTTAGAGGATATTGTCGAGCCATTCAGACAGTGGGCTAAGGAGAGACCCAATCCCCGAAACAATGGGGCGGCCTTTAACATTGTCAATACTTTTATGGACCTTTGACAGATGATGGAAAATAGGGACCACAGGTGTCCCTGTCAATGATCCCTAAAGATACTCCAACATCCACCAAAGATCTCAATTTAGTTTGAAAAAGGAAAGTGGGGTTCCTGTGCAATACTTTATATGTTTCTGGATCCCTCAACTGATGGTAGGCTTCAGTTGCATAGTCTATTCGATCCATTACCACAATGCTGCCTCCCTTGTCTGATTGGCGAATGACAAGATTTTCATTATTACTGAGTGAAGTGACTGCCTTATTTTCCGTAAGGGATAGATTGCTCTTAGACTGTGTAGTTCTGTAGTGTAAATTGGTTAGATCTTCTACAACTCTCTTGTGGTATAACTCCAAGACATTGCCCCTGCTTTGTATAGGGTAAAAATTGGAATCAGGCTTGAATTTTGGATAAACTCTAGATTCTTCCTGTTCCATTGTGTATAGAGATTCTCTTTCTAGCCCTTCAAGCAAAATTGCATCAGAAGCATCCTGAAATGTATGTTCAGAATTAGTTGGAATGGAATGTTGCAGATTAGTTACACTGTTGTCAGAAAAATGTTTTTTAAGGGTCAGTTTCCTGATGAACTTGGTAACATCAAGAATGGTGTTGGGGGGTTTCCGGTGAGAAGGCGGAGCAACAAGACAGGTGCTCCGACTCGGCGTCTGAGCCGACAGCAGCCATCACAGCCTTCACTATTTGCCCGCTGTACCTGTTTGGGCTTGGGCTATAGCTTGACACGACATCACAAGCTTAAGGGAAACCTCTATTGCTGAATTAGCAGCGGTAAATCCGCATTTTTTTTTACACAAACTGTTGCCAGAATTATCGGAACTGCCAAGGTGTTAGCACTAACCTGCCTCTATCTTGCTTGCCGGAGTGAATTGCCGGTCTCGCGGCCCCTCTGTGGGGCTGGTGGAGGAGCGGAGCAGATGGCCTGAGGAGGTGGAGTAAGTCTTCGTGAGTGACAGGTGAATCGACCCTGTGAGCAGCCAGCCTGGGAGGGATGGCCCCGGAGTCTTGTCCCACTATAGAGGAAGCTGTGCCGGGAGCAGAAGCGGGCTTGCTGCTGGAGGCGGGTGCGCCGCATTGGAATTTGCTGGGGACTTCGGAGTTTGCATCCCCTCTGGCCACCTGAGGAGAGATCGTGGTCATAGCCGGCCTCGCTTTTGCCAGTAGCTACCGTGAGCGACAGGTGTATTGGCCCTGTCGGTAGTCAGCCCGGGAGGGACAGCCCTGGAGATTTGTCCCACGGTAGAGAAAACGGTCCCGGGGAGAGAGGCAGGCCTATTGCTGAAGGCCGGTTTGCCGCATTGGAATCTACAGAGGTACCTGGAGCTTACATCCCCTCTGACTAGTCAAGGAGAGGCTGCTATAATAACCGGCCCTGCATCTGCCACTGGCCAGCCGTTAGTCCGGACTTGAGATAAGGCACCGGGGTGCTTCAATTCAGGTACTTTATGCTTTATCTGTACTGCTCAGAGGCCAATTTCTCTCAGGCTCAGCCTAGCTCCTTAGGTACCCTATAAATACCCCAGGATATAGTCTCCTTCATGGTTCTTGGTCCCGGAGATATAAAAAGCCTAGAGGTGGCCTTATCAAGTACTAACATTTCTCTTTCCAGAGATTACTTAATTTCCTCAGAAGTGAAGCTGTATGATACAAGGCCGTGAAGTCTACTGGGCCCTATGAACTTTTAAAGGACTCTGCCTGGGGCTTAGGCAGAGTGGGGACTGTCACCCTGAGTCTTATATCAATATAATACTTTATATCCTGTGTGTTATGCTGGAAGGTTTAATAGGGCAATGTTTTTCCACACAGGTGTTTATCTTGTCATACACATAAGAATATAAAGGGGTGTGCTTTTTTTTTGTTTTTTTTCTTATAAAAGTACAGGCTTTTGTTTATAGGTTTTTCCTCAAGGCACTTTTTTTTTATTCTTTTTATTTTATAATAACACTGGCCATTGATATTAGGCTCCATTTTTGAAAGTCTATATAGCACAATTTTTCTAGGGGCTTTTTTTTTTTAATTTCCACTATATAGATTATATCCACGCACAAGCACTAATGTAAGTGTGCACTTAAGTTAAGGAAAGGAAAAGAAAGAAATAGTAGAGAGAAAGGGGGGTGAAGGAAAGGGAGAGAAGAGAAAGGGAGAAAAAAAAGAAAAAAAAGAAGAGACAAATTTTTGTGTGTCAGGTTTTTTATCTCACTAAGGCCTAGATTTGGAGTTCGGCGGTAAAAGGTCTGTTAACGCTCCGCGGGCTTTTTTTCTGGCCGCACCATAAAATTAACTCTGGTATCGAGAGTTCAAACAAATGCTGCGTTAGGCTCCAAAAAAGGAGCGTAGAGCATTTTTACCGCAAATGCAACTCTCGATACCAGAGTTGCTTACGGACGCGGCCAGCCTCAAAAACGTGCTCATGCACGATTCTCCCATAGGAAACAATGGGGCTGTTTGAGCTGTAAAAAAACCTAACACCTGCAAAAAAGCAGCGTTCAGCTCCTAACGCAGCCCCATTGTTTCCTATGGGGAATCACTTCCTACGTCTGCACCTAACACTCTAACATGTACCCCGAGTCTAAACACCCCTAACCTTACACTTATTAACCCCTAATCTGCCACCCCCGCTATCGCTGACCCCTGCATATTTTTTTTAACCCCTAATCTGCCGCTCCGTAAACCGCCGCAACCTACGTTATCCCTATGTACCCCTAATCTGCTGCCCCTAACACCGCCGACCCCTAGATTATATTTATTAACCCCTAATCTGCCCCCCACAACGTCGCCGACACCTGCCTACACTTATTAACCCCTAATCTCCCTCACTAACCCTATCATAAATAGTATTAACCCCTAATCTGCCCTCCCTAACATCGCCGACACCTAACTTCAATTATTAACCCCTAATCTTCCGATCGGAGCTCACCGCTATTCTAATAAATGGATTAACCCCTAAAGCTAAGTCTAACCCTAACACTAACACCCCCCTAAGTTAAATATAATATTTATCTAACGAAATAAATTAACTCTTATTAAATAACTTATTCCTATTTAAAGCTAAATACTTACCTGTAAAATAAATCCTAATATAGCTACAATATAAATTATAATTATATTATAGCTATTTTAGGATTAATATTTATTTTACAGGCAACTTTGTAATTATTTTAACCAGGTACAATAGCTATTAAATAGTTAAGAACTATTTAATAGTTACCTAGTTAAAATAATAACAAATTTACCTGTAAAATAAATCCTAACCTAAGTTATAATTAAACCTAACACTACCCTATCAATAAAATAATTAAATAAACTACCTACAATTACCTACAATTAACCTAACACTACACTATCAATAAATTAATTAAACACAATTCCTACAAATAAATACAATTAAATAAACTAGCTAAAGTACAAAAAATAAAAAAGAACTAAGTTACAGAAAATAAAAAAATATTTACAAACATAAGAAAAATATTACAACAATTTTAAACTAATTACACCTACTCTAAGCCCCCTAATAAAATAACAAAGCCCCCCAAAATAAAAAATTCCCTACCCTATTCTAAATTAAAAAAGTTACAAGCTCTTTTACCTTACCAGCCCTGAACAGGGCCCTTTGCGGGGCATGCCCCAAGAATTTCAGCTCTTTTGCCTGTAAAAGAATAAATACAATACCGCCCCCCCCCAACATTACAACCCACCACCCACATACCCCTAATCTAACACAAACCCCCCTTAAATAAACCTAACACTAATCCCCTGAAGATCTTCCTACCTTGTCTTCACCATCCAGGTATCACCGATCCGTCCTGGCTCCAAGATCTTCATCCAACCCAAGCGGGGGTTGGCGATCCATAATCCGGTCCAGAAGAGGCTCCAAAGTCTTCCTCCTATCCGGCAAGAAGAGGACATCCGGACCGGCAAACATCTTCTCCAAGCGGCATCTTCGATCTTCTTCCATCCGGAGCGAAGCGGCAGGATCCTGAAGACCTCCAGCGCGGAACATCCATCCGGACCGACGACTGAACGACGAATGACTGTTCCTTTAAGGGACGTCATCCAAGATGGCGTCCCTCGAATTCCGATTGGCTGATAGGATTCTATCAGCCAATCGGAATTAAGGTAGGAATTTTCTGATTGGCTGATGGAATCAGCCAATCAGAATCAAGTTCAATCCGATTGGCTGATCCAATCAGCCAATCAGATTGAGCTCGCATTCTATTGGCTGTTCCGATCAGCCAATAGAATGCGAGCTCAATCTGATTGGCTGATTGGATCGGCCAATCGGATTGAACTAGATTCTGATTGGCTGATTCCATCAGCCAATCAGAAAATTCCTACCTTAATTCCGATTGGCTGATAGAATCCTATCAGCCAATCGGAATTCGAGGGACGCCATCTTGGATGACGTCCCTTAAAGGAACAGTCATTCGTCGTTCAGTCGTCGGTCCGGATGGATGTTCCGTGCTGGAGGTCTTCAGGATCCTGCCGCTTCGCTCCGGATGGAAGAAGATCGAAGATGCCGCTTGGAGAAGATGTTTGCCGGTCCGGATGTCCTCTTCTTGCCGGATAGGAGGAAGACTTTGGAGCCTCTTCTGGACCGGATTATGGATCGCCAACCCCCGCTTGGGTTGGATGAAGATCTTGGAGCCAGGACGGATCGGTGATACCTGGATGGTGAAGACAAGGTAGGAAGATCTTCAGGGGATTAGTGTTAGGTTTATTTAAGGGGGGTTTGGGTTAGATTAGGGGTATGTTGGTGGTGGGTTGTAATGTTGGGGGGGGGGGGTATTGTATGGTTTTTTTTACAGGCAAAAGAGCTGAAATTCTTGGGGCATGCCCCGCAAAGGGCCCTGTTCAGGGCTGGTAAGGTAAAAGAGCTTGTAACTTTTTTAATTTAGAATAGGGTAGGGAATTTTTTATTTTGGGGGGCTTTGTTATTTTATTAGGGGGCTTAGAGTAGGTGTAATTAGTTTAAAATTGTTGTAATATTTTTCTTATGTTTGTAAATATTTTTTTATTTTCTGTAACTTAGTTCTTTTTTATTTTTTGTACTTTAGCTAGTTTATTTAATTGTATTTATTTGTAGGAATTGTGTTTAATTAATTTATTGATAGTGTAGTGTTAGGTTAATTGTAGGTAATTGTAGGTAGTTTATTTAATTATTTTATTGATAGGGTAGTGTTAGGTTTAATTATAACTTAGGTTAGGATTTATTTTACAGGTAAATTTGTTATTATTTTAACTAGGTAACTATTAAATAGTTCTTAACTATTTAATAGCTATTGTACCTGGTTAAAATAATTACAAAGTTGCCTGTAAAATAAATATTAATCCTAAAATAGCTATAATATAATTATAATTTATATTGTAGCTATATTAGGATTTATTTTACAGGTAAGTATTTAGCTTTAAATAGGAATAAGTTATTTAATAAGAGTTAATTTATTTCGTTAGATGTAAATTATATTTAACTTAGGGGGGTGTTAGTGTTAGGGTTAGACTTAGCTTTAGGGGTTAATACATTTATTAGAATAGCGGTGAGCTCCGGTCGGCAGATTAGGGGTTAATAATTGAAGTTAGGTGTCGGCGATGTTAGGGAGGGCAGATTAGGGGTTAATACTATTTATGATAGGGTTAGTGAGGCGGGTTAGGGGTTAATAACTTTATTATAGTAGCGCTCAGGTCCGCTCGGCAGATTAGGAGTTAATAAGTGTAGGCAGGTGTCGGCGACGTTGTGGGGGGCAGATTAGGGGTTAATAAATATAATATAGGGGTCGGCGGTGTTAGGGGTAGCAGATTAGGGGTACATAGGGATAACGTAGGTGGCGGCGCTTTGCGGTCGGAAGATTAGGGGTTAATTATTTTAAGTAGCTGGCAGCGACGTTGTGGGGGGCAGGTTAGGGGTTAATAAATATAATACAGGGGTCGGCGGGGTTAGGGGCAGCAGATTAGGGGTACATAAATATAACGTAGGTGGCGGTCGGCAGATTAGGGGTTAAAATTTTTAACCGTGTGTCGGCGATGTGGGGGGGCCTCGGTTTAGGGGTACATAGGTAGTTTATGGGTGTTAGTGTACTTTAGGGTACAGTAGTTAAGAGCTTTATAAACCGGCGTTAGCCAGAAAGCTCTTAACTCCTGCTATTTTCAGGCGGCTGGAATTTTGTCGTTAGAGCTCTAACGCTCACTTCAGAAACGACTCTAAATACCAGCGTTAGAAAGATCCCATTGAAAAGATAGGCTACGCAAATGGCGTAGGGGGATCTGCGGTATGGAAAAGTCGCGGCTGAAAAGTGAGCGTTAGACCCTTTAATCACTGACTCCAAATACCAGCTGGCGGCCAAAACCAGCGGTAGGAGCCTCTAACGCTGGTTTTGACGGCTACCGCCGAACTCCAAATCTAGGCCTAAGTTTGGCTTCACTATTGTTCTCCCTCACAGAGGGGACCTATATTTTGTTTAATTGTGCACAGTATTTGTTTTTGTTATTTTCTTTCACTTGTCACTATTCATGGAAAAATTTATAACTCACAGTAACAACACTACACCTAAAATGCCTGTTAAATCTAGGGACAAGAAAAACTCTAAATGCGGTGACACAAGTGTAGATATATCCGCAGAAAGTGCACCTACAGTAATTGATACTCAGGTCTTGATTGCTCAACTCACAGCAATCTTCGCTCCCCAGTTTGAGGGTATTAAAAAAGAGCTGGGAGGTATTTCCTCAGAGTTAGCTACACTCTCAGTAGAAGTCAAAAAATTTTCGCAGAGAATTGGAGAAGCAGAAAATGGAATTTCTGCTACTGAAGACAGGCTAACAGCCCAAGGTGCTATTATCCAGGCCCAGGAAGTCAAACTCAATAGCATGCAGTCGCGCCTGGAGGATCTTGAGGATCGCTCCAGGCGCAACAACATCAGGGTTATAGGTCTCCCTGAATTGCCTGAATTTGAGGATCTTGTTAAATTCACTTCCTCCACTCTCCCCCTCGCCATTGGTTTTACACCCCAGTCTCTCCCTCTAGCAATAGAGAGAGCCCACAGAGTGGGTTCCAGAAGGGATTCAGCTAGTGGTCTGGGTAAACCCAGGATGTGTATTTTTAAGTTATTAAAATTTCAGGATAAGCTTGAGATCCTAAAGTTAGCAAAGAAAGCTGGTTCATTAGAATTTGGGAACAGCAAGATTTTGCTGTTCCAGGACTTCTCGGCGGAGACCTCCGCTCGTAGAAGACTTATGGCCCCGTACTGTTCTCAATTGATTTCTAAAGGTATTAAAGCCAGTTTATTTTATCCGGCCAAAATTATAGTGGAAAATAAGGGAGCCAAATTTATATTTAATGAAGTTGCTGAGGTTAAAGATTTTCTGAAAACTCTTGACTCCTAGATTTGGGCTTGTTATTAAGCTAGGTTTTGTTTTTAGGCCAGTTTAGGCTCATATATTCTCTCAGGAAAGTTTTGATTTTTCTGGTTTTTGGTTATTTCCTGATTTTTATTTATTTTTAGTAAATTTCTTTTTTTTTTTTTTCCTCAATGTTGTTTGAGAGACATGTATAGGCTAAATTTGTTCTACGAAAATCTCTGAAAATGAGTCAATATTTTGGGTTCTGTTTTTTTTTTTTTTTTTTTTTTTTTCCTCTTTTTTCCCTTTCCTCCCTCCCGTGCCCCCCCTTTATTTGTTTTTCTTCTGTTTTTGTTGGTTGATATCGCCAGTTATATGTCTGCTATAGGGCTTGGTATGCGAGTTAGACTAAAGTATAGCGGTGGGCTGTAGAATTCTTTCATGGAATGTGGGGGGGATTTCCTCTCCCGCAAAGCGCAAATTGGTTATCAAAACACTGGCTGCAGAAAATCCAGATGTCCTTTGCTTACAAGAGACACATTTGGACGCAATAGAAGCTGTAAAGCTTAAAATGAAATGGGTTGGCGAGGTATTTACCTCATCTTCTCCATCTAAGAAACGTGGAGTTGCGGTTCTACTGCATAAAGATTTGGAATATCAAATCATTAAAGTGGAGTATGACTCTTTGGCCCGATATATGTTGTTACAGGTGTTGATAAATTCTGTCAAATACATATTTTGTAATATTTATGCCCCCAATAAATTTTCAGCAAAATTTTGGGACCGGATTCAAAATATAATTTTCCCCTTTCAAAGGGAGAATTTAATTATTTGTGGGGATTTCAATGTTACCTTGTGTCCTGAATTGGACCGTTTTTCAAAAAAGAATTGTGCTAAATACAAGTATCAAGCTAAATACTTTAAATTTTTTTGTAGTAAGTTGTCATTGACAGATATCTGGCGTTTACAAAACCCGTTAGCTAGAGTATACACATGTGAATCTAAGTCGTGCAGGACCTTCTCGAGGATAGATTTTTTTTTAATTTCTGAAGCACTGACAATTTTCCAGTTTAAATCCGGTATTGGGGAATTCCAGATATCAGATCACGCTATAATCTCTTTATCTATTCTCGACTCGAAGGGGGTACGTTTACCAACACAGGTCTTTGGTTTTCCTCGCTTCTTATACACTAACCCGAGCTTCTTATCTTGGATTAAGACTATCTGGCAGGAGTATGTATCATTTAACGCGAATTATAGTTATAAATCGGAGGTTTATTGGGAGGCGGCTAAAGCTGTAACCCGAGGCAAAATTATAGCTTATATGAGCATGCGTTCAAAAAAAATTAAGGAACAGGGGAGTTCCCTTGTTACAAGAATTAGAGCAGCGTACAGCGATATTCAGTCGGATCCCTCTGTAAGGAACTGGGCAGTGTATCTTGAGGCCAGAAAGGAGAGAGAGATTTTTATAAAACAGAAATCTTTGGAGGAAGATGCTAGATTGAATCTTAAATATAGGAGTTTTTACGGGTGTTCGGCGAAGCATCTATCGCGCTTGGTTAAGAATAGAAAAAAGAGAAATTATATTGCAGTAATAAAAAAGGGCGAGGACAGGTTTTTTAACCCAGCAGAGATTGCTCAGGAATTTTATAAGTATTATCTAGAATTATATTCGGCCGTCACCTTTGACCGTGACAGCCTAGAGTCTTTCTGGTCTGCAATAAGTATTCCAAAGATACAAGCAGAAGAGTTGGCTATGCTGAATCAGCCGATTTCGCGTGAGGAGATTGGTATTGCTATTGATAATCTTAAGCTTAATAAAGCCGCTGGCCCTGATGGGCTTCCGGCCGAATTCTATAAGTTATTAAAAGAAGAACTGCTATCACCATTAGAGGCCATATTCAACAATTATTATCTTTCAGACAATGGGATTTCTGATAATTTCGCGGCAGCTAATATTTCACTTATTGCGAAAAAAAATAAAAATCCAGAGGATATGGCCTCATATAGGCCAATATCAGTACTTAATACTGATTACAAGCTTCTTGCTAGTATTATAGCCTCCAGATTGAATCGTTGCCTGCAGGGTCTGATCCATCCGGATCAGACTGGCTTTATGACCTCTAGAAATTTGTCGCGGAATATACGTAAGGTTACTACGTTTTTAGATTTTATGTCGAATTTGCTACCAGAGTCTAGTAATGACGAAATTCGTGATTAAGCAGTCTTAACCCTTGACGCAGTCAAGGCTTTTGACTCTATTGTCTGGGAGCATTTATTCTGCTCACTGCAGAAATTCGGCTTTTCTGGTAACTTTAAGCTCTTTATTCATAAACTTTATTGCAAACCGATTTCCTATCTTTTGGTTAATGGGATACTTTCACAGGGGATTGTTTTACAGCGTGGCACCAGGCAGGGGTGTCCATTATCCCCCCTCTTGTTTAACTTGGCCTTAGAACCCTTAGCAGTTAGATTCTGTGAGGTTTTAATAGGTATTTCTTTGGGTCTCCACCGTTTAAAAACTCTCCTCTATGCGGATGATATGTTGATTTTTGTAGATAAGCCTTTGCAATCGATCCCAGTTATCCTCCAACTCCTAGCACAGTTTAGTTCCTTTTCCGGCTACCGGGTGAACTTGGAGAAGAGTGAACTCATGTACTTGGGTAATAACTCACTTTGCCCGGGAAAATTCCCTTTTAAAGTGGTTAACGCAATTAATTATCTCGGACTGGAGTTGCACAAAAATCCGAAATTATGGTATAGTGCGAATGTTGTCCCTTTGCTGAAAAAAATTAAACTAGATCTTCAATTATGGGCTTCATTTCCCTTATCAATTTCGGCAAAGGTAAATCTAATAAAAACGATTGTTTTTCCCCGTCTTCTGTATGTGCTTCAGAATCTGCCACTCTTCATCTCCAATGCAGATATGAGGAATTTATATAGTTGTTTTTCCAAATTTATATGGAAAGATAAGAGACCCAGGATAGCATTAGCTAAGCTTATGCAGAAATCAAACTGCGCCGGGTTCGCCTTGCCCGATGTTAGGCTTTATAACACGGCGGCGCTGGTGAAGTTCGCCTTGGATTGGGTAGCGGATTCCGACAGGTTAGTAGTTAGTCAAGAGGAAGCCTTTTATACCCGCCCATTTGCGCTTAAAGCACTGTTACATTGTAATACAAAACAGTTGCCCTCTAACATTAGTAGAATGATATCTTTTAAAAATGTCGTAGTTGCGTGGCGGAAGTTTTGTATTTGTCTCGGAGTAGATCCCTCTGTCTCAGAATACCTTCCGATTCAGGGTAATCCGAACTTCATCCCGGGCTTATATCATAAGGTGTTTAAAGTATGGGGAAATAAAGGCTTGTTGTGGGTTAAGCAATTATTAGGGCCCGATAATCTGATTCAGTCCGCTGAGTCTTTGTTTCAAACTTATGATCTTCCAAGGTCCGATTTATTTGCCTACTTTCAGATTCGCCATTTCATGCGTGAACAAATCTGGGAGAATAGTGTGCCACTAGAATGGTCCCTCATTAGAGCTGTAATTAAGAAAAATAATACGGGAAGCTCCTCTATCTCTTTAATGTATGATATGATGCTTTCTAAACAAAGTGATAAGTATCTGCAGAATATAAGTAATTGGTTGCTTCCGGTTATCACTGATGTTTCCGAGGAGAGGATCATTCAGAGTTGCAATAGGGCGTATAAATGTAGGGTCTCGATGTCCTGGAAGGGATCGCACACAAAGCTTTTGAATAATTTTTATTTGCATCCCCTGAAATTACAAAAATTTTCTCATATTGGAACAAATAACTGTCCCAGATGCTCAAATTCTAGGGCTGACTTATTTCATATGTTTTGGTCCTGTCCCAAAATTAATCAATTGTGGTGTAAATTGGGTCACTGGTTTAATACATTGTATGGGGTAAATTGTGTTCTCACACTTCAAGATGTGATTTTATTGATCACAGAAACACATAGAAACTTGGGGCCATTAACTCGTATTCTGAATACGATTATCTTAGCCGTGCGTCATCTTGTCTTATTAAATTGGAAATCGAGGAGAGCACCGAGCCTTGAGAGGTCTTTTAAAGAAATCCAAGGTCAAATTATATTTGAGTCATATCATTTACTGGAAGCATCTGAGAAGAGAACCAAGGAGTTCTTGCAGGGATGGTTACCAATTATCTTGTCTTATCCGCTTCGGATACAAAGGCAGATTCTTGCCCCGGTGCGATCATCGGTTTGCTTTGCTGAATTAGTGCTATTGGGGAAATTCCCGGCATCCTGGTTAGTTTCGGCGGCATAATTGGGTGTACATATGTAGTTGTATTCTGGCTGAGGAGAGGGTGCAAGGTATTATCTTGTATGATGGGCACGCGGAGGGGGGCTGTGGGTTTTTTTTTTTTTTTGTTATTGCAGATGTATTGTTTATCTTTAGGGAAGGTAAATAAGAAGGCAGGGGAAGGGTAAAGGAATAAGAGGGAGAAAAAAGTCAAAAAAGTTAAGCTGTTGATATTTATTGTAACGGTATATGTATTATTTGGTGATATAGAATGAACATGTTTTTTGATTTAAGATATACCAGAAAATGGCGCCTCTGCTATTGAATGTTTTGGTGCACTGCTTTTGTATTATTGTGTTTTCTTTGTTTTTTTTCTTTTTTTTTTCTTGTTTTTTTTTTTATCTGTACACTTCTGCTCTGTTTTTTTTTTGTATAATAGAATTGATAAATCAATAAAAAGAATTATAAAAAAAAAAAAAAAAAGAATGGTGTTGAACAGGTTGAAGTTGTGAGTTGGACAAAAACCTAAACCATAACTGAGAACCCTTTCCTCTATATCACTTAGAGTGTATGAAGAGAGATGGATTACATTAGTAGTGATACCTAATTCTCTGTTTTGTCCCTCAATGCATACCTGTGATTGACTCGGGTCTTTGGATGGGAGCCTCCTCCCTCTGTTTGTTTTAGAACAGGCCGAAAAACCTGTGTACTAACACCCTGTGATTGTGTTGGTGCCTGTTTTTTTGTTGTTGTTGTTATATCACATTTTTTCAATATAGAAGACTTATCTTTTGGCCGTGCTCCCTGGTCAATAGCTTCAGCTTGAACAGCTTGAGCAACATTATCAACAAGAAGAAAAGGGGCAGGGGTGATGCTAGATGCTGGAGGATCCCCTGAATCAATATCAGTGGTTGATGCTTCATCGCCAGAGGTAGAATAATTTTGAGATGGAAAATTCCTCATCAGTTACCTCAGGATCAGAAAATGAAACCCTTTTTTGATACTGTCCCCTTCTGCGTCTGTGTTTTCTTTGTGGTTTACTAGCTTCACTACTCACTGCTCCTGTTTCTGATATATTGCTAATTGCTATATTATCTTGATTATGTGTGTTGCCACTGTTCAACCTACGTGACCCCTTTTTTAATTTATGATGTGTCTTGGGTTTCTGCCATAAAAAGACCTTGTCAGTGCTGTAATCTTTCTGGTCTCATACGGCTAGATTTGGAGTTCGGCGGTAGATGGGTTGCTACCGCCACGCGTGTTTTATGTCTAACGCACGGCATTGTTTGACTCCGGTATTTAGAGTTCAAAACAGACCATCTAACGATGCTCCTAACGCGTGTATGTCACACGCGTAATACTGCCCGCGTAAGACAGTCTCCCATAGAGATCAATGGGAAAGCAAAAAAATTGCTTTTTTCACCTAACACTCGATCTCGCGAGAAATACGCACAGCTCGGTCATATGACGCATATCACATCATGCACAACAATAACACGCCGCAAATGTCACAACAACAATCAATCAACAAAGCACACAAGCATTACACATTCACAAACGGGGGGATTTGAAATAAAATTTAATACGGGGAATACGCATATACTTTAAGATGCGGAAAATCGCAAAATAACAACAAGGAATAAAAAATATATACATACACTAGAAAAATAATCGCATTCAATATAACTATATATTAGGACAAACATACATATACAACACTTCACTAAGAATACACCATCGCAAATTCACATTTAAAAAGAATACTATTGGACAATGTTAGAGAAAACGACCACTATGACATCATCGCATTCTACACATTCCACAAATACTAACTCCAAATGAGCATGCGCAAATTCACACACCTAATACACATTGCACTAATATTAATTGATAATAAAGCACACATGAACACAATTTACAACGCAAATAGGTACATCATTAAACATTTACACAGGGTATATAAGCACCACATAAGCAGGGTTTCTTTGACTGTGATGCTGTTGGGTCTTTGGAGATTGGAGGTTTAATATTAGAGAGTTGGTGCATTATTGTGAGTGAGTTAGTGTTAGCGTGAGAGAGTCAGTTGTTAGTGTTATCGTGAGTGAGTTAGTGGGAGTTAGTGGGAGTGGGAGAGAGTCTGTTAGTGGGAGCGTGAGCGAGTTAGTGGGAGTTGTTAGTGAGAGTTGTTAGTGGGAGCGTAAGTTACTGGTAGTTAGTGAGAGTTAGTGGGAGTGTTTGTTAGTGAGAATTAGTAGTAGTGTGTTAGTGAGAATTAGTAGTAGTGTGAGTTAGCGAGCGAGTGATTTTTCTGTACACTTAACACATTTACACGCAAACACATTCAATACATACATACACTTATCAATAACACTACATACACTCCATACCCCCAACCCCCTCATAATACACTCCATACCCCATTCCCTGTAGTCCCATTCCCTTTCATCCCATTTACTCTTATCCCATACCCCATACCCATCCCATACCCATCCCCTAGTTACATTTAGTTTACATATCCTCCTTTTAGTCTTCTTCTTCTTTTTGTTTATTTAAATACTCCTTACCCTCTTTGTTTTTTTACATCCCTCTCACACTTTCAGCACTTTTTTTGTCTTTTTAGTTCTTTATTTTGACCCCCTTTCATTTCATCACACTCACTTTTTGTTTGATTATTTGGGGTTTAGTTTAGGGAACAGATGGAGGCCAGGCAGGGGAGAGGTAGAGGGGGGGGAGAGGGAGGGGGAGAGGAACAGGGCAGGAAGGGGGGCAGGAAGGGGGGCAGGAAGCGGGGGTGGAAGCGGTGGGTGGACCCAGCCACTTGGTTCAAGATGAACAAGTGGCTGGGCCCAGTGGCGGACAGAGTAGGGCTTCACAGTCCGGGAAACAGAGGGCATCGTCACAGGGGAAGGCCAAGGCGACTAGGGAGGCGAGGTTTTCGATGGAGGAGAAGGAGGCCCTCATAGAGGCCTATATGGCCAGGTATAGGAGGCTGCTGCACCAGAAGACTACCCCGACTGACAAGAGGAGGCTCTGGAATGAGATAAGAAATGCAGTCAATGCAGTGGGTGGCCGGAACAGAGATCTTGAATCGATAAAACATCGCTACCGGGACTGTAAGATGGATCTGAAGAAAAAGTTAAGTCTGGAGGCCCGACATGCCGCAGGAACTGGTGGCGGACCTGCCCTGGAAATAGAGTACTGCCGATGGGAGGAAATGTTGCGGCCCAGCATCTCCGAGGTGGAAATAGTCGGTATCGGAGGAATTGATACCGGGAACCTGCCACTCTCATCTGACGGTAAGCTCATTGAACAATAATTTCACATACGAATGTATTTCAAGTGACACTATACGCAAACCTTTACTTTCATGATTGAGGTAGCTAATACAATTTGACAAAACATTCAAATGTACTTATATTACCTAATTTGAATCATTCTTGAGATATATTTTAATTAAGAAATAGCCATGCACACGGTGAAACAATCACAGGAGGCAGCTATATTCAGCTAACAATCAGCATCTTTTAAGCATATTTAGATATGCTTTTCAGCAAAGAATATCCAGAGAATGAAGCTAATTAGATACGAAAAGTACATTAGAAAGTTGATAATAAATGTATGCTTCTAAATCATGAAAGATAAAACATTGGGTTTCATGTCCCTTTAAGGATCAGATTAATGCTATAACGTTGTTTACACGCATTCAATTACTTTGCGGTTACATCAGTATCTAGGCTATAGGTTAGGTGTGCATTTAAACAGACTGAAAACAAACGCGAACAAATTCAGTGATTACAAACACGGTTTTGAAAAAGCGGAAATCGTATTGATTGTTTTTTAGATTTCAAAGTGGATTAATGATTCTGCATTTGTAATTGTATCGTAAGCTAAGTCATTTAAATCTTGATTTTCAAATATGCTAATATATACATTTTTTTTTTTTTTTTTTTAATATACAGAGTCTGGGGAGGAGGCAGCACAAGAAACACAGCCTCATCTATCTCCCCGGGATGAGAGTGGTGGGGAGGAATTTCCACTTCGGAGGGAAGAGGCCCCCCGTGACGAAGAGCGCACGGAAGCTGATGAAGAGGCCCCGGAAGCAGAGGAGGAGCACGCGGAACCAGAGGACCATCAAGGACCCGCACACCACCGTGCACGGGCACCCCGCCGTGCACGCGTACCCCACCAAGCACAACAAGAGGAAATAGCGGAGGTGCGGGTTCTACTGGACTACATAGACCAGATGCGTAACTCCCGGATACAAAATATCGAAGGACGCACTAGAATACTTGATGGCCAAAATCAAATAATTGAAGGACAAAACCAAATAATAAACATACTCAATAGAATCGAACAAGGCCAAAACAGAATCTTTCATCTGCACCAAGAGATGTTCAATTTTTTCCGGGAGGCGCATGCTGGTCTACCTCCTGGTCCGCCTCCTGCTGCTGGGCCTCTTGCTGCTGGGCCTCCTGCTGCTGGGCCTCCTGCTGCTGGGCCTCCTCCTGCCGGCCCATCTCCTCCTGCCGGCCCATCTCCTCCTGCCGGGCCATCTACTCCTGCCGGGCCATCTACTCCTGCCGGGCCATCTACTCCTCTTCAGCCATCTCATCCTCTTCAGCCATCTCCTCCTCTTCAGCCAGCTTCTCCTTCTTCAGCCAGCTTCTCCTCCTCAGCCATCTTCTCCTCCTCAGCCATCTTCTCCTCCTCACCTGGGTCGTCCCAGTACTCTTCCTTCCACTCTTCCCACAACCTCTCCAAGGAGAACTCTTCGGAGTCGGCAGTTGCCCCTCCCAGAGCCTCAGCCCCGTGGGAAGAGGGGAAGGAAGAGGAAGTAAGTATTTATTTTCATCTTTAATTTATATATAATATATAATATATCTGTATATAATCTACTTCTATGGGACCGGGTCCATGGAGGCAGATTGTTTGCAGAGTGTGGGTTATAAGTGTGTGAAAACCACATCATCACATACCTATCCTTGTTCATGATATTGATTGGTTTCTGTGATGTGATGTCCAAACTGTTTCCCGAATCGCAAACAAAATTACCATTACAATTTTCCATGATGGCATATTACTGTTTGAATGCCAATAACACAGCTTAAAGGGACAGTCAGAAAATTATTGATTACAAAGAAAACACTGTATTACGCATTATCAAGTTGGAAACAACAAAACATGGAGAAATACGTGTGACTTATGTGCTTAACCTTGTATCTATGCCTATGGAAAAATGACCACTTATTTGTTGTTCTGACATAACAACCTTTTAGATATCAATGATCAATACATGGTAAATAATATGCTGTATGAGCACAAGGTTTTACATATACAAATGCTATCCAAATGCCCTCTAGTGGTCAAATTGTATAATGATTACATGCACTCTTCAAGCTCCAAGAAATGAGCACAGGAACCTCATAGGTTTAGCTAGCAAATTTAAATAAACAAAGACAAATGATTAATTGGTGAGAAACCTTTGATATCATTGATATTACAAAATTGACTTTTAGAATAATGCAAAACATTATTTGTTTTCTAAACTGTCCCTTTAACAAAATTACATATGCTAACACATATTTGAAGCTTGCTGGTATATCTACATGTACTTGGTCAAAAATTATATATTGAAATCAGATTTATATTGACGTGTTAAATAAAGTATATTTTCTTAAAGAGACATTATTGTGCTATTTTTTTTTAAGAAAGACATTTGTTTTAACAATGAATATGGTTTAAAGTCCTTTTAGGAGTGGGGGGTGAAAATATGCTAACAATAATATATTTGAAGATTAAACAATGTGGAACTCATACATGATACAAAAATCAACATTTGCATTAAAGGGACAGTATACTATATTTTTAACAGAACTGTATGTAATAGACACTACTACAAACAACAAGATTAACATATACTGATATCAATATTACAAAGCTTCAAACACTTTCAAAGAAAATCGTGTTAGCTCTATTGAAAATATAGATGAACCCCCATTACAACCGTAAAACAAGACAATACACCATCATTAACATATGAAAAGACCCTTTACACAAACAGGAGAAAGCTGGAGATGGTACTCACATGAAACTCAGAGGCTGGGCGAGGAGTCTGAAAATTAATTACATTTTCTTTGAACAGAAGCAAAATGAAACGTGTATTTGTTAAACAATGGACTATCTAACTAGAGACAAAATAAAAAGTAGACATGTGCGGTTCGTTTCGGATTAATTCGGAAATTCGGTAAATTCAGTAAATTCGGAGATTCGGATCGATTCGGATTTCCGAATTAAAATACTTCCGAATCTACCGAATGAATCCGAAATAGCTGCCGTATCTCCGAATAAATCCGAATTAGCTCGTTAAGATTCGGCATTTCCCCATAGGAAACAATGGGAGTTTCGGCTGAAAAAAAACTAACACCGCAGCCCCATTGTTTTCTATGGGGAAACACTAAGTCTGCACCTAACACCCTAACATGTACCCCGAGTCTCTAAACACCCCTAATCTAACACTTATTAACCCCTAATCTGCCGCCCCCGCTATCGCTGACACCTGCATTATTTTATTAACCCCTAATTTGCCGACCGAATATCGCCGCCACCTACATTATAGCTATTAACCCCTAATCTGGTGTCCCTAACACCGCCGACCCCTACATTATAGTTATTAACCCCTAATCTGCCTCCCCCAACGTCGCCGCAATCTAACTATAAGTATTAACCCCTAATCTGCCGACCCGATATCGCCGCCGCCTACCGCCGCCTACATTATAGCTATTAACCCCTAATCTGCTGTCCCTAACACCGCCGACCCCTACATTATAGTTATTAACCCCTAATCTGCCTCCCCCAACGTCGCCGCAATCTAACTACAAGTATTAACCCCTAATCTGCCGACCCGATATCGCCGCCACCTACATTATAGCTATTAACCCCTAATCTGCTGTCCCTAACACCGCCGACCCCTACATTATAGTTATTAACCCCTAATCTGCCTCCCCCCAACGTCGCCGCAATCTAACTACAAGTATTAACCCCTAATCTGCCGACCGCAAATCGCCGCCACTATAATAAATGTATTAACCCCTAAACCGCCGCACTCCCGCCTCGCAAACACTATAATACATTTTATTAACCCCTAATCTGCCCTCCCTAACATCGCCGCCACCTACCTACAATTATTAACCCCTAATCTCCCGCCCCCATCGTCGCCGCTACTATAATAAGGTTATTAACCCCTAAACCTAAGTCTAACCCTAACCCTAACACCCCCTAACTTAAATATAATTTAAATAAAACGAAATAAGTTTACTATAGTTAAATAAATGAATCCTATTTAAAACTAAAGACTTACCTGTAAAATAAACCCTAAGATAGCTGCAATATAACTAATAGTTACTTTGTAGCTATTTTAGGATTTATTTTTATTTTACAGGCAACTTTGTATTTATTTTAACTAGGTACAATAGTTATTAAATAGTTAATAACTATTTAATAACTACCTAGCTAAAATAAATACAAATTTACCTGTAAAATAAATCCTAACCTAAGTTACACTAACACCTAACACTACACTATCATTAAATTAACTAAATAAATGAATCATATTTAAAACAAAATACTTACCTGTAAAATAAACCCTAATATAGCTGCAATATAACTAATAGTTACATTGTAGCTATTTTAGCATTTATATTTATTTTACAGACAACTTTGTATTTATTTTAACTAGGTACAATAGCTATTAAATAGTTATTAACTATTTAATAGCTACCTAGTTAAAATAAATACAAATTTACCTGTAAAATAAATCCTAACCTAAGTTACAATTAAACCTAACACTACACTGTCATTAAATAAATTAACTACAAGTACCTACAATTATCTACAATTAAATAAACTAAAGTACAAAACCCCCCCACTAAATTACAAAAAAAAACAAACACTAAATTACAAAAAATAAAAAAATATTACAAGAATTTTAAACTAATTACACCTAATCTAAGCCCCCTAATAAAATAACAAAGCCCCCCAAAATAAAAAAAAATGCCCTACCCTATACTAAATTACAAAAGTTAACAGCTCTATTACCTTACCAGCCCTGAACAGGGCCCTTTGCGGGGCATGCCCCAAAGAAAACAGCTCTTTTGCCTGTAAAAAAAAAACACAATCCCCCCCCCCACATTACAACCCACCACCCACATACCCCTACTCTAACCCAAACCCCCCTTAAATAAACCTAACACTACCCCCCTGAAGATCTCCCTACCTTGAGTCGTGTTCACCCAGCCGGGCCGAAGTCTTCATCCGATGGGGCAGAAGAGGACATCCAGACCGGCAGAAGTCTTCATCCAAGCGGGGCAAGAAGAGGTCTTCCATCCATCATACAAGTACCAAAATACAAACAAACACTAAATTACCAAAAATAATAAAATATTACAATAATTTTAAACTAATTACACCTAATCTAAGCCCCCTACTAGCTATTAATATAGCTTCAATATAACTAATAGTTACATTGTAGCTATTTTAGGATTTATATGTATTTTACAGGCAACTTTGTATTTATTTTAACTAGGTACAATAGTTATTAAATAGTTAATAACTATTTAATAACTACCTAGCTAAAATAAATACAAATTTACCTGTAAAATAAATCATAACCTAAGTTACAATTACACCTAACACTACACTATCATTAAATTAACTAAATAAATGAATCCTATATAAAACTAAAGACTTACCTGTAAAATAAACCCTAATATAGCTGCAATATAACTAATAGTTACATTGTAGCTATTTTAGCATTTATATTTATTGTACAGGCAACTTTGTATTCATTTTAACTAGGTTCAATAGCTATTAAATAGATATTGACTATTTAATAGCTACCTAGTTAAAATAATTACAAAATTACCTGTAAAATAAATCCTAACCTAAGTTACAATTAAACCTAACACTACACTATCATTAAATAAATTAACTACAAGTACCTACAATTAAATGCAATTAAAAAAACTAAACTAAAGTACAAACCCCCCCCCACTAAATTACAAAAAATAAAAAAATATTACAAGAATTTTAAACTAATTACACCTAATCTAAGCCCCCTAATAAAATAACAAAGCCCCCCAAAATAAAAAAAATGCCCTAACCTATACTAAATTACAAAAGTTAACAGCTCTATTACCTTACCAGCCCTGAACAGGGCCCTTTGCGGGGCATGCCCCAAAGAAAACAGCTCTTTTGCCTGTAAAAAAAAAACACAATCCCTCCCCCCACATTACAACCCACCACCCACATACCCCTACTCTAACCCAAACCCCCCTTAAATAAACCTAACACTACCCCCCTGAAGATCTCCCTACCTTGAGTCGTGTTCACCCAGCCGGGCCGAAGTCTTCATCCGATGGGGCAGAAGAGGACATCCAGACTGGCAGAAGTCTTCATCCAAGCGGGGCAAGAAGAGGTCTTCCATCCATCAGAAAAGTACAAAAAAACAAACAAACACTAAATTAGCAAAAATAATAAAATATTACAATAATTTTAAACTAATTACACCTAATCTAAGCCCCCTACTAGCTATTAATATAGCTACAATATAACTAATAGTTACATTGTAGCTATTTTAGGATTTATATTTATTTTGCAGGCAACTTTGTATTTATTTTAACTAGGTACAATAGCTATTAAATAGTTAATAACTACCTAGCTAAAATAAATACAAATTTACCTGTAAAATAAACCCTAACCTAAGTTACAATTACACCTAACACTACACTGTCATTAAATTAACTAAATAAATTAATCCTATATAAAACTAAATACTTACCTGTAAAATAAACCCTAATATAGCTACAATATAACTAATAGTTACATTGTAGCTATTTTAGCATTTATATTTATTTTACAGGCAACTTTGTATTTATTTTAACTAGGTACAATAGCTATTAAATAGTTATTGACTAATTAATAGCTACCTAGTTAAAATAATTACAAAATTACCTGTAAAATAAATCCTAACCTAAGTTACTATTAAACCTAACTCTACACTATCATTAAATAAATTAACTACAAGTACCTACAATTAAATACAATTAAATAAACTAAACTAAAGTACAAAAAAAACAAACACTAAATTACAAAAAATAAAAAAAATTACAAGAATTTTAAATTAATTACACCTAATCTAAGCCCCCTAATAAAATAACAAAGCCCCCCAAAATAAAAAAATGCCCTACCCTATACTAAATTACAAAAGTAATCAGCTCTATTACCTTACCAGCCCTGAACAGGGCCTTTTGCGGGGGCATGCCCCATAGAAAACAGCTCTTTTGCCTGTAAAAAAAAAAACAATACCCCCCCCCCACATTACAACCCACCACCCATAGAAAAGACAGGCAGCAAGGTAGAAAAATATAAAGACTGGTCAGACGCGTTTCCTTGTGTTACATCCTCAGTGACCATACTTACTACCCATGATACACTGCCTTAAATACAGGTGAGCTGTTAACTCACGTAATCAATTAGTTAATTAAAGTGAACTTAATACTATAAGGCAGGTGAGCATGAGCAAAGTATGTGTTTTAAACAGACCCATAGTGGCAGGAATAGGCTCATTGAATGAGCCACTTTCTGAATTGATAGATGGGTATTTAAAACCTTTTGTCTTGAGCCTTATGAGTTATATAAGAGACACGTCTGATGTTATCAGACAAATTGAGAGCCTAGTTTGGCAGGAGGACTATATGTTCGTTACTATTGACGTGGTCTCTTTATACACTTGTATTCCTCACGACAAGGGAGCTTTGGCTATCAAATTCTTTTTGGACAATTTTTCTACATATGATGTTGCATTGAAGCGGTTCATTGAGGTCTCAGTTGACTATTTGCTGACCCATAATTATTTTCTGTTTGAGGGGGATTTCTATCTCCAGAGGCGTGGGACGGCGATGGGGGCCAAATTTGCCCCCTCCTATGCCAACCTATATTTGGGTTGGTGGGAGCTGTCCCACGTCTATGGAGATGGGAACCCCTTCAGGAATTATATACATTTTTTTGGTCGCTATATCGACGATATTTTGTTGATTTGGAAAGGTCCTAGAGACCTCCTTGACCCGTTTCTCAAATACTTACAGAACAACTCACTTAATTTACAGTTCACCATGGAAATTAGTCCACATTCAATTCCTTTTTTGGATATTGAATTACATTCAAATGTTCAAAAATCCTGCATAGAAATTGAGTTGTTCAGAAAACCAATGGCTGGAAATACAATTTTGAATGCCAAATCATGTCATCCATATCATACTATCAAATCCATTCCCAAAAGTCAATACATGAGAATTAAACGTAACTGTACAAGCTCAACAAGTTATGAAAAACACTCTAGTGATTTGACCGACAGATTAGTCATGAGAGGTTATTCACGCACAGCCTTACTTCAAACTAAAAGTGATGTTGATCAGTTAGACAGAACAGACTTATTTGTGTCAGGCAAATTTAAGGCTTCAGACAAATTTAATAAATTAAAATTTATCACTTCCTACAGTATGGAATATGGCAAGATTTGTGACATAATCAGGAAAGCTCTCCCCATATTGACCACTGATGAAAGTTTGGTAGATATTGTTAGGGAGGGTATTTGCTTTGTGTCCCGTAAGGCACAAACCTTGGGGAACATGCTGTCTCCCTCTATGTTACCACGTCAACAAACTCAAAAAAACTGGCTCTCTATTAAACCTGGTTTTTATAAATGTGGAAGTAAAAGGTGTAAGTCTTGTGCTTTTGCATCTTTTGGCACTACTTTTACATCTACGAATTATCAAAAGATATTTGAAATTCGTGAACATATGACGTGCAATTCCTGCTACGTTATATACCTTTTGACCTGTAGGGGGTGCTATAGGCAGTATGTAGGACAAACGACTCGTGCGTTAAAAGATCGCTTTTTAGAGCATTTACGCTCAATTGATGATCCAGAGTCCACTACGCCTATTTCCCTGCATTTCAAAAAACATCACCACTCTGACAGTTCACTGCTGACATTCCAGGCGATCCAACTGATTCCTAGGCACCCAAGAGGTGGCAATAGAGGTATTGCTCTCAGTAAAAGAGAAGTTTACTGGATTTTTCAGTTGGGCACTAGGGTGCCAGCAGGTTTAAACTTTGATTGGGATGTAAAACTTTTTGTAGATCAATAGTATAATTTAGTTTATTTTTACAGGGTTCACTTATTTCGACATAATTGTTGAAATACATTTTTAGTAATTTTTGATAATTTTTTCAGATTAAAAGACATTATTTAATAATTAATTTTATTTTTATTACTGTTATCACTCAGTTTAATACTTACATTTGTATTTAATTAATAATGTCATATCTTTACATTTAGGATGTTTATTATGTCTTTTATTTTATTTTTTGTGTGTTAATTTGAGTATTCATGACAGGACAAAAAATTTGTAGTTTAAAACACATACTTTGCTCATGCTCACCTGCCTTATAGTATTAAGTTCACTTTAATTAACTAATTGATTGCTGTGAGTTAACAGCTCACCTGTATTTAAGGCAGTGTATCATGGGTAGTAAGTATGGTCACTGAGGATGTAACACAAGGAAACGCGTCTGACCAGTCTTTATATTTTTCTACCTTGCTGCCTGTCTTTTGCTGTTTTTCAATCCTACCTGTGGGACAACATTATGCCTAACTGTATATGTGAAGGACTTTCCTAATAAACAGGTATAAATATTCATTTATTTCAACTTTGCTTGGTGTTTTTGTGATTAAGTCTCACTGCTGCCGGGTGCGCTGGAAGATTTTGCTTATTGTATTGTCCTTTGAGCGTTGATGGAGCGCTCAGCTTCCCTTGCACCGGAGCATTGTGAGTGAAACAGGATACGTCATCGGACGTCTAGTGTGTGTTTACTACGTGAAGAGCGTGAAGAGTGTCACGTGAGTGTGAACGGACACAGTTACAGTCTGAGCACTTTCCCAAGTTGAATAGTTATTAAATAGTTATTAACTATTTAATAGCTATTGTACCTAGTTAAAATAAATACAAAGTTGCCTGTAAAATAAATATAAATCCTAAAATAGCTACAATGTAACTATTAGTTATATTGAAGCTATATTAATAGCTAGTAGGGGGCTTAGATTAGGTGTAATTAGTTTAAAATTATTGTAATATTTTATTATTTTTGGTAATTTAGTGTTTGTTTGTATTTTGGTACTTGTATGATGGATGGAAGACCTCTTCTTGCCCCGCTTGGATGAAGACTTCTGCCGGTCTGGATGTCCTCTTCTGCCCCATCGGATGAAGACTTCGGCCCGGCTGGGTGAACACGACTCAAGGTAGGGAGATCTTCAGGGGGGTAGTGTTAGGTTTATTTAAGGGGGGTTTGGGTTAGAGTAGGGGTATGTGGGTGGTGGGTTGTAATGTGGGGGGGGGATTGTGTTTTTTTTTTTACAGGCAAAAGAGCTGTTTTCTTTGGGGCATGCCCCGCAAAGGGCCCTGTTCAGGGCTGGTAAGGTAATATAGCTGTTAACTTTTGTAATTTAGTATAGGGTAGGGCATTTTTTTTATTTTGGGGGGCTTTGTTATTTTATTAGGGGGCTTAGATTAGGTGTAATTAGTTTAAAATTCTTGTAATATTTTTTTATTTTTTGTAATTTAGTGTTTGGTTTTTTTTGTAATTTAGTGGGGGGGTTTTGTACTTTAGTTTATTTAATTGTAGATAATTGTAGGTACTTGTAGTTAATTAGGTTTAATTGTAACTTAGGTTAGGATTTATTTTACAGGTAATTTTGTAATTATTTTAACTAGGTAGCTATTAATTAGTCAATAACTATTTAATAGCTTTTGTACCTAGTTAAAATAAATACAAAGTTGCCTGTAAAATAAATATAAATGCTAAAATAGCTACAATGTAACTATTAGTTATATTGCAGCTATATTAGGGTTTATTTTACAGGTAAGTATTTTGTTTTAAATATGATTCATTTATTTAGTTAATTTAATGATAGTGTAGTGTTAGGTGTTAGTGTAACTTAGGTTAGGATTTATTTTACAGGTAAATTTGTATTTATTTTAGCTAGGTAGTTATTAAATAGTTATTAACTATTTAATAACTATTGTACCTAGTTAAAATAAATACAAAGTTGCCTGTAAAATAAAAATAAATCCTAAAATAGCTACAAAGTAACTATTAGTTATATTGCAGCTATCTTAGGGTTTATTTTACAGGTAAGTCTTTAGTTTTAAATAGGATTCATTTATTTAACTATAGTAAACTTATTTCGTTTTATTTAAATTATATTTAAGTTAGGGGGTGTTAGGGTTAGGGTTAGACTTAGGTTTAGGGGTTAATAACCTTATTATAGTAGCGGCGACGATGGGGGCGGGAGATTAGGGGTTAATAATTGTAGGTAGGTGGCGGCGATGTTAGGGAGGGCAGATTAGGGGTTAATAAAATGTATTATAGTGTTTGCGAGGCGGGAGTGCGGCGGTTTAGGGGTTAATACATTTATTATAGTGGCGGCGATATCGGGTCGGCAGATTAGGGGTTAATACTTGTAGTTAGATTGCGGCGACGTTGGGGGAGGCAGATTAGGGGTTAATAACTATAATGTAGGGGTCGGCGGTGTTAGGGACAGCAGATTAGGGGTTAATAGCTATAATGTAGGCGGCGGCGATATCGGGTCGGCAGATTAGGGGTTAATACTTATAGTTAGATTGCGGCGACGTTGGGGGAGGCAGATTAGGGGTTAATAACTATAATGTAGGGGTCGGCGGTGTTAGGGACAGCAGATTAGGGGTTAATAGCTATAATGTAGGCGGCGGCGATATCCGATCGGCAGATTAGGGGTTAAATAATGTTATTATAGGGTTTGCGATGTGGGGGGGCCTCGGTTTAGTGGTTCATAGGTAGTTTATGGGTGTTAGTGACTTAGTGTACTAAATGGGTGTTAGTGTAGTAAAAACATACCGAATTTCGGAACGGAATAGAACCGAATTCAGCCGAATCCGAATAAATCCAAAACGAATTTATTCGGATCCGAATAAATCCGAAACGAATTTATTCAAATTTTGCCGAATCAGATTCGATCCGAAACGAAATTCTAAAAGTCCGAATCGATCCGAACCGAAAACGAACCGAATTTTTTAGCGGTGCACATGTCTAATAAAAAGTTTTGATTTATAATGTGAGTGTCTAATGAACCTTTAATAAAATATACAACGAAATTACATTTACAAGAAGTCGGCATCATATATTTAGCATATGATAAAGCTAAATGCATATTGATTACTTTATTCTAACACAATAGCGCATATTTATTAATTAGATATCTTTAACATTAAAAACAACAGTCATTTTTCAGAAAAAGGAACATATTGTTGACAAACATATTAAACAACATGGACTATAGAGATTTGCACTTGCCTCGAAATATCATATGCATGAAAACATTTTGCTTTCGTTCGTTTATTCAACCAGACATCCAGCAAAAGAGAATGTGGTGGTCTTTATCAGCTACGGGTCAACAATGTAACATGATGCAAATAATACATATTCGCAAGGTTTTTAAAATTGGCTGCAGTCACAAACGTGTTTAACGTGCACAAACAAATATTGCGGGACTACGTAATCCAATCATACGTTTTTTTACCTTTGCATGTGACGTCTTAACATGGCGCTTCCTTGATCACGTAAGAACGCCATCCAATAAAAGGCACATTCTTGATCACGTAAGAACGCCCAAAAAAAAAGGCGCATCCTTGATTGCGTCAAAACGCCATCCAATAAAAGGCACATTCTTGATCACGTAAGAATGTCAGTCAATACAAGGAATCATTGGACAGCCTGGCAGGTGACGTTTTAAGCAACATGGCGCATCCGAGATCGCTGAAAAACCGCAGCCAATACAAGGACTCAGTTGACAGCTTGGCATATCACTAAGAAACGTATTTATATTTTAGGAACTAGTATGTGTCTAGATTGCTATCTAGGAATGTCACCAAATCATGAATCATCTTTTCGGACTTGACCGTCCCTTGAACTATAGCTATGGTGTATATCTTTAACATTTAAAAGATACACATGAGAAATACATATGCCATTGATGTTTTAAGATATGTTTTGATTGTTTTGGAATAACAATAATGATACATGTATTGATTCAACGTGTCATTTATTCAAGTTTAAATATGGTCAGCCTACCTATAGCCATATATGGGAGGAGAATTATTTTGTTAACATATTTTTTAAAAAATATTCATCATCTAAAATATTTGCATTACACACAGAGATTTATTTGGTTACACTTTTACAATAAGATAGAATAGAAAATGAAATACATGTGCTGTCAACATTACAATAAGATTGTTTATTAATAAGATTATATGTCCTTGTTCATGTAAAAAGGACAAAAACGCTTTAGAAATGGAAATACATTCATTAACAATTGTGCTCACCATCCCTTAAAGGGACATTATTTTGTTTTTAAAAAGAGGATACACATAGACAATACTATTTCAATAAAATGAACACTTTACAGGGATTATATCATTGTATCAATCCTCAGATCATTTGTTAAAGGTGCATCAATTCATGCAGAGTTTCTAAATACACACATGGATGTGAAAATTGAAATATACATATATACACAAATAACAATCTATATATACATATATAAAAAAATTACTATGCTAATCATAATCATGCAATGATAAAGCTAAGAGAAAAATATATAAAGACAAATAATAAGATTACATTGGAGATGTTAATCTTAAAGTCATTTACGATTGTATTACATATATGATTTTTAATAAAAAAATATTTTTGGTAGGTCCCTTTAAGGATCAACAAGATAAACTAGAGCTTTAAAAAAATAACATGAAGAATGAGGACAAAGAATCGTGCAATTACATGTCTTTTATTAGTATGTAAGAAAACATCAACAACGTTTAGAAATAATCTTGTAAAAATAAGGAATATTTGAGCCATATGACAAGGTAACACAGTGCATCACAGTCCATGAAGAGAGTTACCAAGGGCCACCATAGCCCCATTGGAGACATATGACAAGGTAACACAGTGCATCACAGTCCATGAAGAGAGTTGCCAAGGGCCACCATAGCCCCATTGGAGACATATGAAAAGGTAACACAGTGCATCACAGTCCATGAAGAGAGTTGCCAAGGGCCACCATAGCCCCATTGGAGACATATGACAAGGTAAAAGAGTGCATCACAGTCCATGAAGAGAGTTGCCAAGGGCCACCATAGCCCCATTGGAGACATATGACAAGGTAACACAGTGCATCACAGTCCATGAAGAGAGTTGCCAAGAGCCACCATAGCCCCATTGGAGACATATGACAAGGTAACACAGTGCATCACAGTCCATGAAGAGAGTTGCCAAGGGCCACCATAGCCCCATTGGAGACATATGACAAGGTAACACAGTGCATCACAGTCCATGAAGAGAGTTGCCAAGGGCCACCATAGCCCCATTGGAGACATATGACAAGGTAACACAGTGCATCACAGTCCATGAAGAGAGTTGCCAAGGGCCACCATAGCCCCATTGGAGACATATGACAAGGTAAAAGAGTGCATCACAGTCCATGAAGAGAGTTGCCAAGGGCCACCATAGCCCCATTGGAGACATATGACAAGGTAAAAGAGTGCATCACAGTCCATGAAGAGAGTTGCCAAGGGCCACCATAGCCCCATTGGAGACATATGACAAGGTAAAAGAGTGCATCACAGTCCATGAAGAGAGTTGCCAAGGGCCACCATAGCCCCATTGGAGACATATGACAAGGTAAAAGAGTGCATCACATTCCATGAAGAGAGTTGCCAAGGGCCACCATAGCCCCATTGGAGACATATGACAAGGTAACACAGTGCATCACAGTCCATGAAGAGAGTTGCCAAGGGCCACCATAGCCCCATTGGAGACATATGACAAGGTAAAAGAGTGCATCACAGTCCATGAAGAGAGTTGCCAAGGGCCACCATAGCCCCATTGGAGACATATGACAAGGTAAAAGAGTGCAACAGGCACAACAATAAACTATTAAAAAGGCCAAATGGCAACAATAAAAAAAACATCAAAATGTGGATGGAGGATTCTTATCTGCCACCTTGGAGCATCTCCAGATCCTCCACTTACTGGTCATCCTCTTCATCATCCTGTGCATGTCCAGCTCCAGATTCAGGCCTTGAACTTAATCGCATAATTTCACGCAGAGTCAAGTCCTGAACCCGGAGCTGGGCCTGCATGGTGTCGTTCATCCCTCTCAGGACAGCTGCGTTCCTCAACACGGCCTGCTCTACTCTTGCTATACCTTCTAGCATGAGCCATGCTGAGTCACAGCCTAAAATAAAGAATAAATTAAATATTAATGATAAGTACACAACAGACGAAAAAATAAGCAAAGATACATTGTCATCATAAAGACTAATCATTCTTTACATCAATTAGTTTAAATGTATTCTTTACACATGAAATATGTTATTCAGACAGACCAAAATCATTAAAGGGACAGTTAACTCAAACATGTTGTCCCCTTTAATTGGTTTTAGATGATCCACTTATACAGCTTGAGTGTATCAAATCTTGTTAAAGGATTTACATTGTACTTACATTAGCAATTTACATATTTTAATTATACTGTGGTAGGCACACCTATCCTTAAACATTTTGGCATTGAGGACAAGCTGTGTAAACATAGCAACCTGAAGAAATTACATTCCCACTGGGTTAGACAAGAGATAATGTATAAACATTTGTACATAAATTGTTGGATCCAAGTAGTGGTGATTGGTATATGTAGTGATATAAAATTAAAGGGACACTGAACCTAAATATTTAATTGACTGATTCAGATAGAGCATGACATTACAAATATTTAAAAATTACACATATTCTTTAAATGTTTGAATTCTATAGCTAGATTTTGAATGCAAGAATGTCGGTTTTTAGGGCAGGCCATATTTGTTTATCAACTTTGTTTGTCCCTGCTGGTTGATGGATACATTCATCCAACAATAAAGAAATGATGTCCACAATAAAGAAATGATGTCCCCTTCGCCGGGGAGAGCGGCGAAGGGGGTTGTATGGGCGTTTTTTGGGAGGGGCAGGAAATGATAAATGGGAAGGGCCGGCAGGGGTCTGGGCATGGGCAGGAGTCTGGGCATGGGCAGTGGTCTGGGCATGGGCAGGGGTCTGGGTCTGGGCATGGACAGGGGTCTGGGCATGGGCAGGGGTCTGGGCATGGGGAGGGGTCTGTGACTGGTCAGGGGACTGGGCAGGGGCGGAAACCAGATGACCAGAAGTGGTGGATCCATCTGAAAATTTAATAAATATATATTAACATCTCATACATCATGAAATCAAATCAACGCATTTCAAATTGATTATGTTTTCAATATACTTAGAAGTGTGTTTGAATTTGTAAACAATTATGAAATGAGGATATGGTATGCATATAGGCACTCAGATGAATATCAATTACTGTCTGTACAATTATAACATTATTATTGTGTTTTGGCCTGGAATATGCATGTGACATAATGATGGCAGGAATTATACATTTTTTAAAAATTAAAAAATTTCATGCTGCCTGATATAGAAAGGGGGCAGTAGTGTATTTGAACAGACAAATAATATTCCTTTTTAAAGTGCAAAAGCTGTAGACTTTGAATGTCTTCAATGAAATTATTTCAAATAAAGCAACATTTTGGAAACATGATAGATATATTTCACATACCATTAGACTCCAAGGCAGCCTCTTCCTCCTCCGTCACATATGTTAAATCAATCTCTGTAAAACATAACATGTGTACACGTTAAGAACAGATATTATAACATATGTTACTGTTGTTCAAAGACACACATCAATGTTGCATTAAAGATATACACACCCAAAGTTATGATTTACATCATTTTGATGGAGCATACAAATTACATTAGATTTGTTATTCTCAATGATTCATATTTTCGATGTATTGTTTGTATTAATTTACAAATCATAAAAGCATAGTACATAGAACATTTAAGATTTCTCATGTGTGTATCACTTGATGACTGTTGTCAAAAAAGAACATGGAAACAAACATATGCTATACATCTTCTGAATAACAAAGGTGTAGACTAATAAAGTTTTAATTATTAATCTTTCAATATTCAAAGAAAATTAATATATAATCAGAAGAGAAAATTATATGTTTGTTTCAAATGTTATGCTTCATCAGAATCATGCTCATAATATTGATTACCAATACACATTCAATGACATATAAATGAGTCAATGGACTTACCAAGAGACCGCAAAGGCGGCTCTATGTCACTGCTGGATTCCTGTGGGCTCACCACATCAACTCTCTCTATGAATGATATAGATATATATTAGGAAACACATTTGGGATATCACTAAATCACATCTGTATCGAATTTTAAGATTAATCAACTTGAAAATGTGAAGAATAGAGCAGTCATTAAACCAGAAAATGCTTGATTGAATCAAGGGCATTCTGTTAAAAATGATGTATTGAACATATGTTTAATTTCAGACTATATTAGACATCAAACTCATCTCATACGATGCTATTGCATATCTAAATATACCCATTGATCAATGTTCTTCAAACAATACACACAAACCACATTTTGAAGAACAGCTGTTGACAAATATAAACAAAGACATGTGGCACATCGAGGCATTTGTGCAATGTACAGTAATCTTGTTTAGGACACAACACATATTGATCACAATACAAAACAAATTTGATTAGTACAAATATGTAATCATGGTGCTGTGAGAGTATGCTGATATCTATAAAGTAACTCCAACAGTGAATATGTGAATTATATATCAATATTGTTTAATCCAAAGAATGTAAAGATGAATGAATCTATTGTGTATTAAAGGGACACTGACATGATTAATTTAAATAATTGATTTCACTGTTAAAACTGTTCAAAATGATTGAACATTGACTCCTATTATAATGTTAATGTTGCTACATTTTAATATTAAAGGAAGATAAGCAATATTGGATTCCATAAATATTGTTTGTTGAAGGTATCCACCAATCATCAATAAAAACCAAGGTTGGTCAACCAAAATTGAGCTGCAGATAAACGTGTATTCTTGATTTTAAAATACATTTAGCAATAGAATATTTCACATATGATTATAGTATTATATTTAAATGTTTATTAATATTGCATACTCTATCTGAATGACAACATTAATAATTTTAGCTCAGTATCCCTTTAATATCAAATTTTATTGATTTGACAATGTTGGTGTTAATGAATTCTCTACTCCATATGTTGATGTAATGAATGGGATTGAGCATGCAATTCAAATCTAATATGTTATTTAAGGATATCCGAAGAATTATTTATTTTTCATCTATTAAAGGGACATTACATATAAATATTGAACAATGTGGATTTAGTATGTAATGTTCTGTCCATGTTTCTAAGACAAATGTCAATTAAAATGAGACATACCATACTGTGACAAGCCCTGCCTTAAGGATCCAGCAGCAACATCCATATCTGTAATATATTAAATGAGGATTGCATATCATTAATACAAATCATGCCATGTTTAAAATCTTTACATTATTAGCAAATCAATTTTAAAATAGTAATCCTTTGGTAGTCCCATGAGTTAATTGTTTCCTCAATTAAATTCATGATAAATATATCCTGTACTCTTATTTTCAATCAGTTCTATTGTTTACTGTAGCTTTAAATTTTTTTTTTGTTATTTCATTCTCATCAATTGATGTGCATTTGTTATAATTTATTTGTATTCTTCTTTTTTTATTATGTATAATATTTAAAGTTTATAGTTTATAGTTTTAAATAGACATTACAAACAAACAATTGTATCAAATGATCTGTAGAGATAGCAGATTGTTTAGACTTTAAAATGTAAATCAATTTTTCTTAGTATTTATATATCCTCAACAGAAGAAATTTAAATGCACATGGTTGAGACAATCACATAAGGCATCTCTGTGCATCCACCAATCTTCATCTACTGAGCCTATCTCGATATGCTTTTCAAGCAAAGTATGTCAAGATAGGAAGAGAAGTAAATACACTATTTAAATTTCTTAAAGGGACACTGTCCAAACAAATTTAGCGTTGGTGATTCAGATTGAGCATGAAATGTTAAGCAACTTTATAATTTAATCCGATTCGCAAATGTTAACAGTTATCTTGTTATCTTTCTTTGCAAATCAATAATGATATTTTAGATTACGGACAATTGTTTCCAAAAAACCGGGGTTGTCCTTGATGATTGTTGGATAAATTAATCCAACCAAAAAAACAAAGTTCTGTCCAGAGTACTGAAGCAAATAAATTATCTATTTAATGCCTTTTTTAAAGTAATGATAGCAACATCACAAGGAGCATTCATAATACGAGACAATTTTTAAAGTTGCTTAAAATAGAATACTCATTCATAATGTATAAATCATTAATTTTTAAACTGTCTCCCTTTAAGTATATTTTGATTTCATGTCCCTTTAAGGAAACATTTCACAATAATGCTTAAAATATCAGAAACCTAGGCCCATTCCTTTTGATAAATTAGTATAACATATGAGTAAAGCAAATTTAGATTAACTTCTGGATTGTTTTACACACTAACTGAAATATATTTTGTAAAGGAGGTTTTTTGGAGCCTTCAGCTTAGAGGGACATTAAGCTATATGTTATGTATGCATTTTGTATAACATTATAATATTTGAACAAGTTAATATGTTTTGTTATTCAATCAATAGATTGTAATTATAAATATTCTTGTATTAAATACATATCTACATAGTCTATTTTGATGCTGATTGTTGGTTGCACATAGATGCCTTATGTAATTGACTAAGATATGTGCATTGATGTATTTTTTTCTAAGTATATTTAAAGACTGAATGTAATTCTATATTATTCTAAATATGTTTAAATTATTTTATGATTTTTAAAAAAATCTATACACAATATACTTTGTGAATGTCCCTTTAAGGACCAAAACATTTGGAATGTTGATTTAACATTGACAAAATAAACTAAAGGGGAATTAAAATTATATATAGATATGTGATGTCTAACCCAAGAGGTAATATTTTCTAAACTACATAATATTAATAACTATAGTTAAATGACTCCACTAGAAAATTACATCGATTAACCTGGCATCCAATAACTAGCTTGTGAAAAATATCAAGTTAAATGACCTACCATTTTTAAAAGTAACAATTAAAATAATTTCGAAAATAATGTTTTGAGATACCTAAGGAAGATCCAAGATCTTATAAAATTAATTTAACATTCAACAACACTGTCACTTTAATGTAAGTTAACCACTTCCCCTTCTTAAAAGTGAAAACAAATAATTTTTGACAAATTTTGACTACATATCCGAAATTATTTTAACATCTAATAATTTCCAAAGAAAAGCATCGATGGATCTCACTCCCCAATTAATGTTAAAAAAGATAGTTTAATGTAATATTCTCTGAATCAGTAGATTTTCTAAAATTAATGCATTATTTGATCTTATGCATGTGCTTGTCAAATAGCCAACTACCAGTCATGGGAGTCAAACTTTTTTTTATTGACAGATTATATGGATATTTATTATAATCTGTTCAAAAGAATGTATTTAATAATAACATTTTTATTATTAACATTTAATAAAAAAAAAGGTTTATGAAAAAATAAAAAAATCCTGGAAGTCATCAGATGCCAATCTGAAATGAAAAAAAAAATTTGGAACAAAGTTAATACACACGTTGTCAAATATTCATAAAATACATTTACAATCATCTTGTGTCTATGCTCTAACTTTGTTCAACATTTTTAAAAGATATTTATTAAATTGATTTTAAACTAAAATTAAAACATAAACCATTATATTGTGGAGTAAAAATTAAATTTAAACATCCAAATTTCTAATTATACATAATAATGTATATCACATTTCAACAATATATGTATGCTGAACATAAATGTAATATTTCATGTCCATTCAAATACCTCTATATCAACTATAATATATATTCCTTTTTCTGATTGTGATCCCTAAATATCTAATGATGAAATAAGTATGACTAATGTATGTAAGCTAACAATAATCAACATTCTTCCTGTGATTCTTAACTAGCATGCACCAACCTGGATAATGCATGGTCTTTAAAAGTCAATTCAGGGGTAAACAGTTGATCTTCAATAGGTGTCTTATTCATCATTTCATTAAATAGAGGACTGGGAAATACCATCTAAAAAAGTAAAACCATCTAAGTGTCTGATTGTGATCCCTAAATATCTAATTATGAACTAAATATGATTAATGTATGTAAGCTACTAATATTCAACAGTCTTCACTAGCATGCATTGGTACACCAACCTGGATAATGCATGGTCTTTAAAAGTCAATTCAGGGGTAAACAGTTGATCATCAATAGGTGTCTTATTCATCAGTTCATTAAATAGAGGACTGGGAAATACCATCTAAAATTAGAAAATCATCTAAGTGTCTCCAATAGGATGCCTCCACAGCCTTATTCTATCAAATAGTTGGCACTTACCATGTGAACATGTCTTTGTATGGTTTTCAAGGTCAGCAGATTTGAAAGATAATGCCAGACATGATCCCATTGGTATACTTCAATCTCAATCTTGGCTTTTTCCACTGTCAGTCTGGGCAATCTTCACTGTCAGGCTTCTAATTCTTCCCTTTCAGTCTTTAGATTAAGTCAGCTCCCTAATGGCATAAAGAGTTTATTCAAAATTACTACAAGTGTGTGAATCATTTCTGTAGCCCTCTCCCACCCCCCATTTCATAAGAAATTTCTGTCACTAGCTTACTAAGCGTGTGTAGCATCTTGTGTTATGTTCTATCAAGTGTGAAGATGAGTCATATTGAGCAGAACAAACCTCTAATGTGTGACATTGAACCATAGTCATGCTAGAGGATCCCTTTCAGAATATTTACATTTTAAGTAATGTGTAAACTAAATACTAGTTTATAAAATGTATGCCATATGATGTATTTGTGTTCAATTCATGCCAGCAACAGTCAAAACATTTATACTTACCAGCTGATGTCCTCTTTAAAAACCAGGTGGCAAAGACTCGATACAGGACCCAATGCCCAGAGCATCACCTATATTAATAAATGAAACACATTTTTAGCATTGGATGAACAATCCTACCATGTTTTCACAATTCTCTACTTGTCATTTCCCTAGAGTTCACATCTATTGATAATACTCCAGTCTAACTTCTATTCTTTACCGTCTAAAGTTGCGGTTGATGATGTCTGCTCTGACATTGAGCCCCTCATCCCGGAATGGCCCCTCTAGAACAGGATCATCCTCCTCATCTCTGAGGAGGTTTCTGTCCGGCCGGACGCCCTGCAGCATCCCAGCCCGCTGTGCAATATTATGCAGGACGCTACAGGCTACAACGATCTTAGCCACCTTCTTTGGGTTGTACTGGAGGGCTCCTCCCGACCTGTCCAGGCACCTGAACCTCATCTTCAGGAGGCCGAACATCCGTTCAACCACCGCCCTGGTTCTCTTATGAGCCCTATTGTAGCGCTCCTCAGACACATCAGTCGGGCTACGCAAGGGGGTAATGAGCCAAGTCCGGCTCATGTACCCAGAATCACCTATAAATTAGGAACAGAACATAATTGTAACAGAATCCTCAAAATAGTATTTGTAGTACAATAAAAAGTTTTTTACACGATAATCCATTAACAAATGTTTATTTTAATTTTAAAATATCTAGTTCTATATAATTCTCTATCTTCCCATTTCAGCTAAGACATGCTACATATGCGTATTTCTCCTAAATCAAGGCTTGTGTAAAATGCTAACTACATGGTTACATTACATTCTCTATCTGAGCATTTAAGGTAAGACACGCTACATATCTGCATTGAACTAAAAGACATTTGCGGAAAGAGACAATGACATGGTTAAATTGCATTAGCTAATATTTTCCCAATTCAGCTAAGACATGCTACATATGCGTATTTCTCCTAAATCAAGGCTTGTGTAAAATGCTAACTACATGGTTACATTACATTCTCTATCTGAGCATTTAAGGTAAGACATGCTACATATCTGCATTGAACTAAAAGACATTAGCGGAAAGAGACAATGACATGGTTAAATTGCATTAGCTAATATGTTCCCATTTCAGCTAAGACATGCTACATATGCATATTTCTCCATATTCAAACCTTGTGTAAAATGCTAACTACATGGTTACATTACATTCTCTATCTGAGCATTTAAGGTAAGACATGCTACATATCTGCATTGAACTAAAAGACATTTGCGGAAAGAGACAATGACATGGTTAAATTGCATTAGCTAATATTTTCCCATTTCAGCTAAGACATGCTACATATGCATATTTCTCCATATTCAAACCTTGTGTAAAATGCTAACTACATGGTTACATTACATGCTCTATCTGAGCATTTAAGGTAAGACATGCTACATATCTGCATTGAACTAAAAGACATTTGCGGAAAGAGACAATGACATGGTTAAATTGCATTAGCTAATATTTTCCCAATTCAGCTAAGACATGCTACATATGCGTATTTCTCCTAAATCAAGGCTTGTGTAAAATGCTAACTACATGGTTACATTACATTCTCTATCTGAGCATTTAAGGTAAGACATGCTACATATCTGCATTGAACTAAAAGACATTAGCGGAAAGAGACAATGACATGGTTAAATTGCATTAGCTAATATGTTCCCATTTCAGCTAAGACATGCTACATATGCATATTTCTCCATATTCAAACCTTGTGTAAAATGCTAACTACATGGTTACATTACATTCTCTATCTGAGCATTTAAGGTAAGACATGCTACATATCTGCATTGAACTAAAAGTAGACATTAGCGGGGGGAAAATATATGGTTAAATTGCATCCTATAGCTGAACATTACGCTTAAATTTTAAAACTACAGTGGCAATTGTCACAATTATTAACCATGTTGTGCACAAATACTCACCAACGAGATAACCAGGGGGCATTTGTCTTTCCTCAAACTGTCTCCACAGGGACGACAGAGAGAGGATGCGGGCATCATGACAAGCCCCTCCAAAATTCGCACACACATGCATAATCCTCATCTGTGCGTCACAAACATACTGCACGTTAAGGCTATGAAAATGTTTGTGATTTCTGAAGGGCGAGTCATCATTTGGAGCACGCAGCGCAATGTGGGTACAATCTATGGCTCCCAAGACATTGGGCATTTGAGCAATATCAAAGAATTCCCGCTTCAGGCGCCTCCAATCACCATCATTCTGTGGGAATCCTATGTAATGCTTACTGATACGTACCATGGCGTCCAGAAAGTTATCAAACACCACAGAGAATGTACCTTGAGCCAGGCCATGCATGTACAGTTGTCCGGATTGAAAACTCCCGGAGGCCAGGACGTATAGACAGCTTAGCATCCTACTCATGGCGGGAACAGCAGTCCTTATTCTTATACGTGGCTCCAAATGAGGTTTAAGAAGATCGTAAAGGCCAATGAGCTGTTCGCGATCGAGCCGATACTTATCAAAAACCTCAAAGTCACTCATGTTTTCCAAGGTGGGTCTCACCCTGTAGACACGAGGACCTCGAACCAGATGACCCCTTCGTCTCAGTCTGAGCCGCCGAGGCTGCCTGATTCGACCAACAGCTAGTTCGCCAATAGCAGCACCAGCAGCGTCTACCATGTCATCGTCATCCATCTTTCAAAACAGCGTAACAAGGTAAGCACTTGATCTGATGTGGATCACAAGTGATGCATTGGCCATGTTGTTTGGGGGGTTTATAGTACAATTAGTCCAATGGTAGTGAGTTTGTAATGATTGCTAATTGTATTCACTTGTTTGTATGTGAGCGGCGCGAATGCTTTCACAGTGGGCGTTTTTTGGTTGTTTGCTGAAATGTTAGTTTCAAACAATGATTCTCAATGTGAAAGTGTCAAATATCACACATACAGTGCATGTTTGTAATGTTTGTTCATATGCGTAATCAATATTTCTTAAACGCGATCTTATAGTAACAAGCACATGTCCAGGCTAACATGAATGAAAGTGCATAGTTGTGTATAATGTGCATCGAATGTGATTGATCAATGTTGCTGCAATATTGTTTATAAAACGATAAAGTAACAGCTGCCATCTGTAGTATTGTATATATAAGTGATTGCCGAGCTGTAAATATTGTACGCGTCCCTTTAAAATCGCAATAATAATTCCTAACTTCCCGTCTGCCATCTGTAGTATTGTATATATAAGTGATTGCCGAGCTGTAAATATTGTACGCGTCCCTTTAAAATCGCAATAATAATTCCTAACTTCCCGTCTGCCATCTGTAGTATTGTATATATAAGTGATTGCCGAGCTGTAAATATTGTACGCGTCCCTTTAAAATCGCAATAATAATTCCTAACTTCCCGCCTGCCATCTGTAGTATTGTATATATAAGTGATTGCCGAGATGTCAATATTGTACGCGTCCCTTTAAAATCTTAATAATAATTCCGAACTTCCCGTCTGCCATCTGTAGTATTGTATATATAAGTGATTGCCGAGATGTCAATATTGTATGCGTCCCTTTCAAATCGCACTAATGCTGAATAACTTCCGGCTGTCATCTGTAGTATTGTATATATAAGTGATTTCCGAGCTGTCAATATTGTATGCGTCCCTTTCAAATCGCACTAATGCTGAATAACTTCCGGCTGTCATCTGTAGTATTGTATATATAAGTGATTGCCGAGCTGTCAATATTGTATGCGTCCCTTTAAAATCGCACTAATACTGAATAACTTCCGGCTGTCATCTGTAGTATTGTATATATAAGTGATTGCCGAGCTGTCAATATTGTATGCGTCCCATTCAAATCGCACTAATACTGAATAACTTCCGGCTGTCATCTGTAGTATTGTGTATATATAAGTGATTGCCGAGATGTCAATATTGTATGCGTCCCATTCAAATGGCACTAATACTGAATAACTTCCGGCTGTCATCTGTAGTATTGTGTATATAAGTGATTGCCGAGCTGTCAATATTGTATGCGTCCCATTCAAATGGCACTAATACTGAAGAACTTCCGGCTGTCATCTGTAGTATTATATATATAAGTGATTTGCGATCTGACAATATTTATTAATTGTCCCAACTGAAATCGCCTTAATAATGCTGTTCCAAACTGTTATTTACGTATATGTTGCATTGTAGTATTGAGTGTTAAAGTTCCGAAAGGGGCGGTACAGTGGTGAATCTGTGATGTGTATGGTTCAATCTTCTAATGACGTCATGATATTATTAACCTGCCTATGTAGTTCTGAAATCCTCATTGTGTTGTTGTATTGTGCTACATTGTTTTTGTGTGCTGAATAAAATCTAAATGTGTGCTTTGTGGTTGCGTGATGGGTGATGCGTGTTATGTACATGTACGTATATATTGTGATTGTGTCCCACATATGCTGACTTGTATATAGCGGTCTGGCATTTTTGTTCCTTCCCATAAAGTGACATCTGTAATCTGGTGTACTGATGTTCTTGTTGTACGTAATTCCTAATGGTTTCTGGTGATGGAATCATGATGTTAAAAGTAAATTAAAATCCATATGTTGTGTTTTGTGATTCCTCTAGAGAATGTAATGTGTTTGTCCACCATCATTTGAATGCACATGTATGAGTGAATGTTAAAAGTAATGTATGTGCATCCATGAGTGATCATGTGTTAAGCCTATGTAGATATGCTGTTGCTGCAAGCATATGAGTTGAATAACTGAAATGCAATTATAAAGGTAAATGAGAATTGTTTCCCATTGTGTAGTGTTTGTGAATCCTGAAAAGTTGACATTATTTTTGTGTCCGTTTAAATGTAATCTTTTTAAAACTTAAATGTTGTTACTAGTGATGTTGAATTGTAGTTGATGTAATATAAAATTCTGAAAGAATGTAATGGTGTTGTGAATATTCAAACAGTAAAATCCATAAATCCACCATAGGGAAATAGTCATTTCCTGATCTATTTATCATAGCTGGGTCTAACGCATGAAATCATGTCTTTTCTTGCGCTGGTATTTGGAGTTTTTCTGTCTACGCTATTTGCGTGCGTTAGGGAAATGAGGGTTTCGCGTGCACGAGCACGTCTTCCCAATAGAAGTCAATGGAGGCTCTAAATATTTCTAAAAAATTTTTTCTAAGACTGGTTTTCCTCGTAAAGTGAGTGACGTCATGAGCTTGTGTGAAAATGTAACTAAATCGTGTTCTTTTTGTAATAAATAAATATTTTGTGTATGTCATGTGGTGTATATTGTTTGTATGCATCGATGAGTGTATATTTGTGATAATGTTATTAGTTAGATGTAGGTATTTGAGGGTCTTTTCCCGTGTGTCAATGTAAGTCAATGGGAAAATAGATTTGTGTTGTTTTTTTTCAAACACCCGAGATCTCGCAACTTTAATCCTTTGTATTTTGCAGAAAAATTATTAAATATGAAAAATAAACATAGTGTAGTGTTTGTATGACTGTAAGTGTAGTTTGTGTAATATTTTTAATTTGATTCGTGGATGTTTTTTTTGTCGGTATATGTTTACTACTGGGTCAGAGGTGGCGGTAGAAATGTGAGCGTTAGGTTTTTTTTGAGTGTCGGTAACTGAACTCTAAATACCGGAGTACGTAAGAAACCCGCGTTAGGAGCCTCTAACGCTGGTTTTCATGGCTAACGCCGAACTCCAAATCTAGGCCTTAGAAATTTAACATGCTTTATGTGGATAATTTGTTGTTTGGACTGTTCAACTACCCCTTGTAACATTTTGTCATATTCACAGTATTCTGCAACATCTTTGCATTTGTTAAGTTCTATCTGGAGTACCACAATGTCATTCCTAACCATAGACAATTGATCATTTTTATATTTAATTAACATTGACATCAGTCTTAGTGAGCATTCAGAGAGAACCTGATTCCACTCACTAATGAAAGTGGAATCAGTTACAACAAACGTAGGAAATTTCCTGACTCTCAACCCTCTGGGTATCATATTTCGATCATAGTATTTCTTCAATATCCAAGTGTCTAACTTGAGTCTAATTACTTTAAGTCTCAACAACTCCATATTATTAAACATGTCTCCAAGTTTAATACCCAGAGATTCTATGGTAAAAAAGTCATCCAATTCTAAGCCTTCCAGATCATCATCATCCAAAGATAATAATGAATAAAACTGAGTGTTAGCCTGTATATCTTCCATCACAATATTGGTGGATGCAGTTCCAAAGCTGCGTGGATCTTGATTGAATAATTCTAAATAACTTGTTTAGTCTATATTAAATGCTGTACAATAGATCCTGGTAAAGATACCACAAACCTCAGGCACCAGAATGTGAAGAAGTATTGCTTAAGCAATCATAAAAAGAAAGGGTGTTCTGGCGGCTGGAGTGAATCTATAAATTTCACACAGAGGTGCACACTTGAAGTGCTGTACTTGTAAAGACAAAATTGGTTAGTTGTGGGGATACTTGACACAAATGAAGAAGAGACTTGATAAGTTTCTAAAATTCTAAATTAGTAATGTATGTATTGGGTACTTGTAAAGCATGGCTAATCACCCGTAAGGCGCTGCTTGTTTTATTGACCTCGGAAGGATGAAAGGCTGAGTGGACCTCGTCGGGGATCAAACCTGCAACCCTTGGGTTGCTATAGCGTGCAGCCACAGTACCTTAGCATGCTGAGCTATCTGTACAGCAATTTTTTTTCTTTTACAATTATATTTTCTGTACATAAGGATAAACTACTACTAATGTCAGTAAAGCCCTATGCATGTGAATAATCTACCATTGAGGTTTGGGAAGGTCTGTACAAACCCCTCCCTCACAGAAAACTATTCCCCTGAAAGTACCTGTTTCCCACTTGGCTGGCAACACAATAAGCGCACATCAGAGTTTTCGTAATTATGCTGTTATGTCCTCAGGGTCTTAGTGTAAATAAATACAGTTTGTATCTGACCTCTGTTTATTTTTGTTGCTACAATTTATATTTTCCATCATACCTGCTTAGAGAGTCAGTGGAGCGTGTGCAGTTGTTACAGACATGTTGTATACTTATTGAAAATATGTAACAACAAAGGAAAATGTATCATGGGGAATGTGGTTGCTCAGGTGTATCAAATAGAATTTTTTACATGAAAATAATGAGCTAACAAAATCTTTACTTGCTGTAATATGTGTATGTGATACATACATATGTTCCTACTTTCAGTGTAGATTGTATTCTCAGAACTAGTAGAATAAATATTGTGTTTACCAAGGCCCCGATTCTAACAAGATCCCTAGGCTGGTGGGATTCTACAAGAAATTTCCTGGTGGAATTCTACAAGAAATTCCCTGGTGGAATTCTATAAAGCCAATTTTTTACTCTGAAAGCAGGGCGTCTTGCTATGGGGCATTTTCGTATGGGGAGGAGTTAGATACATACATACATACATTACACTTCACACAAAAGTATGCAGGAACAAAAATGTATTGTTAATGTGCATCAAAATTCATAATGAAACTGTTCGCCAAATGCCGTATTTTATAAAAAAAAAACGTATAACTTGCAGGTAAATTACACAGGAATAAATCGCATTAACTATGCACAGCGTAAATTTTGATTTAAGTACTCTGGATGTGCAAAACAAAGCAAGAAATTCACACTTAAAAGTACAAAATACAAAGCGTAGTAGTTTTTTTTTTTTCTTCGTAAAATAGGCTGAACATGGTTGCTCCATGGGCGTATATAAAATGTTCTCTGAAATCCCAGCATAATTCTATAAACATTTGTGCACTGCAGATCTCAAAATGTTTTCTTGCAAGTTAAAAAGTGGGGCGTTTTCACCAATATTCTCAAAGCACATTATTCTGAAAGGAAAACCTATGCATATGTAAATTACAGCAAATTTAAAGGGATAGTTTAGTCAAAATCAAACTTTCATGATGCAGATAGGGAATGTAATTTTAAACAACTTTCCAATTCACTTTTATCATCAAATGTTCTTTGTTCTCTTAGTATTCTTTGTTTAAAGCTAAACCTAGGTAAGCTCATATGCTAATTTCTAAGCCCTTGAAGGCTGCCCCTTATTTCAATGCATTTGGCTATTTTCACAGCTAGAGGGTGTTAGTTCATGTGTGCCTCTGCAAAGGCTTAGATACAAGGTAATCACAGAGGTAAAAAGTATATTAATATAACAGTGTTGGTTATGCAAAACTGGGGAATGGGTAATAAAGGGATTATCTATCTTTTTAAACAATAACAATTCTGGAGTAGACTGTCCCCGGTACAGTGCACTGAAAACAGCCTCATTTAATTTGTATTAAGCATTATATTTGTATGCTAAAACACAACGGTTTCCCCCTCTGTCCATTGTGAATGTTTACCTAGCAGAGAGCTCTCCTTATTAGTATGGAAGACATCTCACAGGGACAGCCCCTTTTTTTTAACAGAATTCCATGAGTGCTGTCCTTGCAAGTGTTGGCGCGCTAAACCATGTCGTGACTGGCAATTCTTTTTAGAATCGGGCCCAAGGGAATCTAATTTTATGAGGAAATCTAAGCATTATATTCTCAGATTATTAACATGTTGAGGTTTCAGTTGCAATAATTCTTATTGCGTTCATTTTGCCCTCTTGAGATTGTTCTTTCACGGTTGATTTATTGGGGTAGATTTATGAAATGTCAGACGGACTTGATTTGCTGTGGCGAACATGTCTGCCTGACATCTCTAAAAACCAACAGCATACACTGTCGGCATTTATCATTGCACAAGCATTTCTGGTGAAATGCTTGTGCAATGCTGCCCCCTGCACATTCATGGCTAATTGGCCGCTAGCAGGGGGTGTCCACAACCTCAGAGGTGGCTTATGAGTTAAAGAACCTTACAACCGCTGCTTCTTAACTTTCGTTTCCTGTGAGCCTTAAGGCTTGCATGGAAACAACTACATCCACAGCATAATAAATCTACTCCACTGACTGAAAGCTTTTATATTGAGTATCACAAGGCTCCTCTTTCTATAGACTGGCTGATCAGTGAGGCATTTGACCATGGACTGGGGGTTCTCTGTCAGTGTGGTGCCAGCCTAGGGTTGCTAGATGTTCAGTATTTAAACAAACTGATATAACGTCAGTATAAAAAGCAGACACATAAATTAGAAATGTTATTTTAGAATCCTACTACAATGGGGGATGCCTGAGATTGGTAGCGTGGCTTTTGTGGCCACAAATCCTCTTTGTCATGCATTAGCATACAGTTTGTCAGATTTCTGTTTGCCATTCAGGTAGGGTTTTTACAAAACACAGGACTTTCTTCTTCTTAATCCCCATGAGACCTGATTGGAACAAATTAATATCATAGGGGCTGCAAGGGTATGAGTTGAAGTCTCATGTGATATCTGGTTTATAATGGGGATACAAAGAGAGGGGTGTGATGTGTGGTCTGATGTTGGTATGCAGCAGAGAGGGAGCTGCAGGGCTAAGTATCAGAGCTGAAGTTTGATGTGGGTGTAGGTGAGCACTACTAGGAATCATATATAAACTCTGATGGGTTATATGACTAACAGAGGGGCTGCAGGAACAGGGGTCTTCTCTGCAATTTGATGTAAGTAAGTGGTTGCGGCTGCAGGACTAGGGATATGATCTGTTTGGATTTATAATTTATAGAGGTACACTGGTACAAGGGCAGAGTTCACCAACCACATATTACAGGATTGTCACAGTTTGGGATCTCTGCCTCACTGTTTCTGCATACTGCTTCCCCTTAAGGGCAAATGTCACAGATTCAGGAACAAAAGTCTGTCCCAGCGCCTCCCAGGACCTTCCCAGACCCCACCAGCTATGTCTCATCTGTCTCCATCTATGGCCCACCAATAGCTCCACCCCTCTGGTCATGGCTCCACCCACAAAACATATATAGGCGACAACCCACAAGTTCTTCCCACCTCAGCAGCTGACAAATGGGCTGCAAGCCAAGTGTTTCTTCTAAGACCTAATGTGGTTGAGATGGACTGCAGTACTGTAGGTTTGATCTGTGATTTCATGTGCACACGTGTCTGACAGAGTGGCTGCACGGCCAAGTGCTATATGGATATGCCTATGTTTCTGATATAGAGGCTGCAGGGCCATTGAGGTCTGATGGGACGTGTGTAGGCATTAAGTTTCTCAGACGCGGGAATCCAGACTTGGACCTGTTGCTCAGTGTGCCTAGAGGGATATGGCTGCACCTCACTGACGAGGCCCACACTAGGGCGAAACGTACGTCTGGGGTTTTGCTGTTTCTCTCATTCAGAGAGGGATTGCCTGATATTTCGGGGCTGGACTGTACTGTGAAGTCAGGATCAGACTGATATGCTTCAGGGAAGTTCTTCTCTGTGAAAGGCACATGTTGAGCAAACAGAGGCTGCTTCTTGGGTGGTAACTAGCCATAGAACAATCTATTATGCTATTGTTCATTCCCAGGTTGAGCGTTTCTCTCTTTTTATTTATTACTTTTCTGAGACCCGATGTGCCAGTCACAATAACAGAACAATTATTAAAGTAAATAAAAATCATATCCATTAGACACTTTTTAATTTTCATTCAGGTCAAAGTGACCGAGAACCCATCTTTAAATGTTCCCAGAGTTACTTCTGTGCCTTCACCAGGACTCTTTTGGGTCTCACATTCTTGAAACGAGTGACCTCTCGAGGCTGTATAGTGGAAGCAGAATCCATTTTTGTAAAAACATGAATCTAAAAATTCATCACATCCCTTATAGCATGTGTGTGTGAGTCAATTAAAGCTCTTCATTATCTATAAGTGATGTTTGAAGTGCAAAAGCAGCACTGATTATAGTGATTACATTATTCTGATTACACTTTACTGATTGAATGATAGTTTCGTCTGAATTACAGCAAGAAAAAAAAATAGCATTCAGTAAAATCTGTATTTTAGTGATCGTGTTTACTTTCAACTCGTAATACCAGCAGTAAGCACGACTAGCACAAAAACCCACGATAAACCCCTTATCGCTTGTGCTCCACTCATAATCCAACTCAAAGGCATTTCACATAACAATTTACATTTGTATCACTGCCAAAAAAAATATTCTATGCTCTGGGGTCACAAGTGATCACAATCTTTCTGATTCAAAAATAGCCAAGATTGATACCTGCCACAAGATTTGATCTTCATTTTCCCACAGTGGCACCCTGAGTGATCGATAACGGTTGTCGGTTAACAAACAGCGGAATACACACCAGGCAAAATATAGCAGCAGTTTTGCAAGAATGCTTTTGAGCACTAGACATCAGCAATGTTTTACACAATGTATAACATTGTTCAGCACATTCTTGTAAACTATTGCAAAATAGTGCTCTGGACATACACACACCTACCTGATATTCTCTTCAACAAAGAATACAGTAAAAACAAAGAAAATTTGATAATAGAAATAAATTGGAATTTTGTTTTTGGAATTGTGTGTTCTTTGTGAATGAGCAAAAAATGTGGGGGTTTATGTCTCTTAAAGTAAAGATCAATTTGGATGAATTAGTGCCTGGTTTTTAATAAACCTATTAAAAACTAGGGCAGTTAATCCAAATTGACTTTTCTTCAAAAACTTACCTTTTTATCCTGAAAGCCGCTCCAGTAATTCCCCCGGCCGTCGGAAGCCTCTTCTTACGTCAGAAATTACGAATCCGGCTTCCTCCAATCACGACTTTGCCCCCGGGGGGGATCATGGCCTGATGCAACGCCGTGACTGGAGGAAGCCGGATTCGTCATTTTGGACCCGCAAAGAGGGCTTGCGACGGGCAGAGGAAGCGCTGCAGCGGCTGCCAGGATTAAAAGGTAAGTTTTTGAAGAAAAGAAGTGAAATGTCAATTTTGATGAATTAAAGTGCCCTTGTTTTTAATAGGATTATTAAAAACCGAGCACTAATTCATCCAAATTGACTATCACTTTAAGGCCAAACATTTAGACAGGTCCTGTGGCACTTTGATTATAGGCCTGTCCTCTATCTCATGCTTTACAGCTTCAGTTTTCAAGGCACACCGACAGGCCAAAATTTTCCTGCTATATGAACTTGAGCACAGTTGAAATAATCAGCTGATGGGTGGGAGCAGGTAACTATGGCTACTGATCAGCTGATTATTTACGCTCTCGTTCACATATCATGAAATCTGGCCTGTTGGTGTGCCCTGAGGTCTGGAGTTGAAAAACACTGCTCGATCTCATGCACAAACAGAAAAAGCTATTAGTATGTCACAAGCTGCGCAGATCTCTAATACCGATCGTTATTTATGAAAGGTACAAAACACTTTTTTTTTGTAGTTTCTGTTCAATATTGAGAATTGTTACTTGATATTTTCTATAATTCTGCAGTTGAATTTCTTGTTCTTTGCTGTAAAGGTTTTTATATAAAAGCTCTGACATTGTGAGGGACAAATGCAACGGTGAAAAGCAATCTCTACAGGGTTTTTCAAATTGACCTCTTCAGTTTGGCATCACATGAAGGAAGAGAGCGCTTATTTATGTTTAGAAATGTAACTACCTGTACGTAGATTTTGATAGCAGAGGAGAACCATAGGCCCAACAAGTCTGCCCATATTTTGTATTAAGTCTTAAAGGGACACTAAACCCAAATTTTTTCTTTCATGATTCAAATAGAGCAGCAATTTTAAGCAACTTTCAAATTTGCTCCTATTATCAATTTTTCTTTGTTCTCTTGCTATCTTTATTTGAAAAAGAAGGCATCTAAGCTAAGGGCCAGCCAATTTTTGGTCCAGCACCCTAGACTGCACTTGTTTAATGGTGGGTGCATTTAGCCACCAATCAGCAAGCACAATCCAGGTTGTGAACCAAAAATGGTTCGGCTTCTAAGCTTACATTCTTGCTTTTCAAATAAAGATAGCAAGAGAATTAAGAAAAATTGATAATAGGACTAATTACAAAGTTGCTTACAATTGCTGCTCTAACTGAAACATGAAATAAATAATTTGGGTTCAGTATCCAGCGTTTGTAGGATTGTCTTATGCTCCTCCCAGTCATTCTTAAAGTCCCCAAAAGTATTTGTCTTTAATACCTCTAATGGAAGTTTATTCCATAAATCAACTTCCCTTTTTGTGATTAAAAAGTGCTTCTGCAAATTAACCCTGAACCTGCTACTCTTTAACTTGAGATAATGATCCCTTGTTATGGTTTTGCTCTTCTTGTGATAAAAACATACAGCCTCAACTTTATAAAGCTCTTTCTCTCCTCTGAACCTTACATATTTAGGTTACTGTCAGGCCCTAAGGTGCTGTAAGGACCACACTACACTTACCAGGAGCCGGGTCTTAGAGCAGGCTAGGAGCCATGCTGTGATGTCTAGCAGGGCTGGTGGATGGGCTATTCATGGAGAAGCTGTGGCAGTTTGAGGTTCATGGCCACACTAAAAAGCCTTCAGTGCTGTGTGGGCTGTCTGTTTTTCATCTTTTAGGATCTTTCTGCAAGTGCTATTTATGTATCTTCTATCAGCAATTTATTTGGTGCTAAATGGGAGGTGTTAAAACGGCATCTCTATCCACCATTCAGAACTTGGTTATTCTGTATTGAAGTCATAGGATTCTTGTTCCAGCCTGCCCTCCTGATTTTGACCCTGTTCTGCCTTCTGAGCTATGCACCTTGCCTAACCCTTTCCTGTATCTCAATGTTTAGACTGATTATCTGGTTAATGACCCCTGGCTCTATTCTCTTGACTACTCTACTGTTTTGCCCTTTTGTTGTGACACCTGGCTCCTGATTGAATTCTTGATGCTGAACTTTGGTTTGTCTACAGATTACGCTCTTTGCTTAATTTCACGTCTGGCAGTTGTGATGGACACCTCAGAGCTACCTTCAATCTGTTCCAGCTTCAAAAATCATCTTCTGCACACGTGGTTCCAGACATCAATCAAGTAATTATTACTTTATCTGAGACCTTCTTACACCACGTACCATTTTAGTAGCTCTCCTTGAAACAAATTCCAGTTTATTAATATTCTTCTGGAGATTTGGCCTTCAGAACTAACAATACTCAAGATGAGGCCTAACTAGCGATCTGTAAAGCAGCATAAGTACCTTACTATTCTTGCTGCAACTAAATCACTACCTAAACAACCAAGCATTCTACTGACCTTGCATGCTACAATACTGATTTGTTTTTTTTTACCAAATTTCAATTAATCTGTAATATAATAATAATTCCCAAGCCATGTTCTTGTCAAGGTTATAGTCTCTCTAACAAGATGGAGCAAAATGGCAGGAGTAGCAGGAAACTGGAGAGATTGCGTAGCAATAGACTGGAGACTCAAATATATACAATAGTCCTGTTTATTAGAAGAAAGTTACACAGGCAAATGGCAAGTAACGTCCTGAATTAGATTATTCTAGGAAACGAAGCAAACTGAAGTTCAGGCGCAAGCTCAGACAGAGCCAAATACTGAAATGTCCACTTAAGGGGCAAAGTACTGTAGTGCCCACTTCTGGCCAGGTCACAAGCAGGAAATCCATAAAGAAACAGGAAAGACTCTAATGCCAGAGCAAGGAATAAAGATATAGGTTGCTCAATATGTAGTCAGAGAGCACTTCCCTGATTGGCTAGCATCCAGAGGGGGTGGAGCTGGTAGACGCACATACTAATTATAATATTCTTCCACAAACCCCTGCAAGAAAACATCCCCTAGTGATGCAAACAAAGCAAGCCTTATTCTGAACCTGGAGTCCCTGGTTCTTTCCCAGGTAGGGCACAGTGAGGGAAATCAACAGCGGAGTTCCCGCTGTGCAGTTTGCATTTTAGCATTAACAGAGGTTATGGGATTCTAACAGTGGTTTATGGGATCCTGACAGTGGCTTAAACAGTCAAAAAGTGTAATTGAACCTGTAAATGACCTTTGGATTTTTATTTCCTAAATGCATAGTTTTGTAGTTTGCAATGTGAAAATTTAGATTCCAGTCATTTGTCCAATCCTCCATTTTTTTTATATCACTTCTCATTTGATACCCTAACCCAGAACATCAACTCTATTACAAATTGTTGTATCATCTGCAATCAGACATAGCTTCCTCTGAATCATGCAGCCCAGTGACGTGCAGTGAGGTCAGAGGCAGGTGAGGCACTGGCTAGGATATGCCTTCATTCTTTAGATATCCTTTGTTGAAGAAATAGCAATGTGCATGGATGAGCCAATCACATGAGGTATCTATTGTGCAGCCACCAATCAGCAGCTACTGAGCATATTTAGATATGATTTTCAACAAAGGCACAGAGAGAGAGAGGGGGTGGGAGAGACAGAGAGAGAGGGAATGGGAGAGACAGAGAGAGAGAGAGGGGGTGGGAGACACAGAGAGAGACACAGAGGGGATAGAGAGACAGAGGGGATAGAGAGACAGAGAGAGAGACAGATAGAGAGACAGAGAGACAGACAGAGAGAGAGACAGACAAAGAGAGAGACAGACAGAGAGAGAGAGAGACAGACAGAGAGAGAGACAGGCAGACAGACAGACAGACAGAGAGACAGAGAGAGAGAGACAGAGAGAGAGAGACAGAGAGAGACAGAGAGAGAGAGACAGAGGGGATAGAGAGAGAGAGAGAGACAGAGAGAGAGAGAGAGACACAGAGGGGATTGAGAGACAGGGGGATAGAGAGACAGAGAGAGAGACAGAGAGAGAGACAGAGAGAGAGACAGACAGAGAGAGAGACAGACAGAGAGACAGACAGAGAGAGAGACAGACAGAGACAGACAGAGAGAGAGACAGACAGAGACAGGCAGAGAGAGAGAGAGACAGAGAGAGAGACAGAGAGAGAGGCAGAGAGGGAGGGAGCAAGGAAGAGACAGAGGGGATAGAGAGAGACGGAGGGGATAAAGAGAGACAGAGGGGATAAAGAGAGACAGAGGGGATAAAGAGAGACAGAGGGGATAGAGAGAGACAGAGGGGATAAAGAGAGACAGAGGGGATAAAGAGAGACAGAGGGAGAGGGATAAAGAGACAGAGGGGGAGGGATAGGAGACAGAGGGGGGGGGATAGGAGGCAGAAGGGGAGGGATAGGAGACAGAGGGGGAGGGATAGGAACCAGAGGGGGAGAGACAGAGGGGAGAGCGAGACAGAGGGGAGAGAGAGAGAGCGAGACAGAGGGGAGAGAGAGAGTGAGACAGAGGGGAGAGAGAGAGAGAGAGAGAGACAGAGGGGAGAGAGAGAGAGACAGAGGGGAGAGAGAGAGACACAGAGGGGAGAGAGAGAGAGAGAGACACAAAGGGGAGAGAGAGAGACACAGAGGGGAGAGAGAGAGACAGAGGGGAGAGAGAGTGAGACAAAGAGGGATGAGAGAGAGACACAGAGGGGAGAGAGAGAGAGAGAGAGAGAGAGAGAGAGGGGAGAGAGACAGAGGGGAGAGAGAGAGACAGAAGGGGGAGAGAGAGAGACAGAGGGGAGAGAGAGAGAGAGAGAGAGAGAGAGACAGAAGGGAGGGAGAGAGAGAGACAGAGGGGAGAGTAACACTTATACTGGACTGCAGATTACATCCTGATATTACCCCTTGGACTGAAAATCTCTTGCAATAGAGTTTGACCTGTTGTTATTTCTAAGTGTCTCACAGAGGATCAATGAATAGGGTATTAATGTAACATACAGCACAGAGCAGAATATGAACAGTAAGACATGCAAAGATATCTTGATTAGACTAATCATTGCATCTCTGTAGATCCATAGTCTAAACGAGCCCCTGAGTCTCTGAGGGAACCAGTCTGATAAATAGACATTTTATTCAATATCTATTACAATATTGCAAATGTACCAAGTTATGGATTTGGCACTTATTTCATACAGCTGATTCTAGGTTCTGTTCTGGTAAGTAATTATTGATATATTGCTTGCAAGTTGCTAGTACACTTCTAAGTTATCTAACACATCAGTGACACTCACAGTCTCACAGACAACAGTGAGACTCAACTCTGTGAGTGTCACTGTCCGAGTTTAAATCCCTCTCCCTGAGTTAAACTGTTAAACAACGTATTTGACTTGAGTTGGCTGCATACACACGTCGCTTGGAATAAAATAAGAGGTAGCCCTTGCATTACAAAAGTCTGCCCACCCCTGACCTAGTTTGTCTTTATGCCATTCATATTTCTTTCCTTTAAAAAAGAAGAGTGAATTTATGCTTTGTAACTTGTATTGTAGGGGGATTGGATTTGAAAAATTAAAAGGATACTTCATCATCCACACAACAACACTGTTTTCATATTTTTTTAAACTGAGAATCTGATAATTATTATTATTAAGCTTGTTTTTTACTAAAGAAAGTCACATCAAACAGTTATTACATTTTGGTAAAATTTGAATTACTTTCTGTGTGTTCACTGCCAGGAGATATATATAAAGCCAGAGTTGCCCGTCATTTTCTGCTCTGCCGCCCTCCTCTTGATAAGACAGGAGACTCATTAGTTACCAGTAACAGTCTCTTCACTTTCAATGTCTCTCAGAGACTCAAAGCCTTATTATCAAGACTTGCCGGCAAGTAGAGAAATTACACATTTTTAGTTTTTAGTTTTATATTGTAATGTAGCTATGAAGCTAAAAATAGTTGAGGGACCCCAAAGTACTTAATGAAACTTCTAAATTAATCGCTCAAGACCAGGGAGCTTTAGAGAATCAGGTCCTGTCTGTTTGTGGCTTTAAACTCTTAAAAATAAAGGGATAGTTTAGTCAATATTAAACTTTCATGACTGAGATAGCACATGTAATTTTAAGCAACTTTGTAATTTACTCCTATTATCACATTTTCTTCATTCTATTGGTATCTTTATTTGAAAAAGCAAGAATGTAAGCTTAGAAACTGGCCCAAGTGGTTCAGCCCCTGGGTAGCGCTTACTGATTAGAGGCTACATTTAGACACCAAGAGAACGAAGAAAAATGTAATAGGAGTAAATTACAAAGTTGCTTAAAATTAAATGTTCCATCAGAATCATGAAAGTTTAATTTTGACTAGACTGTCCCTTTAACAAAACTCCCTCTTAATGGCTTAGGTCTTAGTGGGGAAACAAAGCCCTTTACTTTGAAAAGACTTTACAAAGAACAGCCTCAGATGTATTAGTGCAGAAGAGGAATCATATATAGTGTAAAGTGCAATACAAAAGGCAAGGCACTATTTGAATTGGCTATGGAGTCCAGGAGGTAAAAGCTGAAATTATTTATTAAAAAAAAAAGCAAATACAAAAATGAGCTGCTGTTAAAACATAATAAAATTGCATAACGCGTTTCGGCAACATGCTCACCTTGATCACATTATGTTAACTGGAGCTTAATGGCGCCACCAAGAGGGAGTTTTGTTGTGTCATATGTCAGGAGAGACTGTGGAAGACAGCGGTCTGCACAAAAGAATGGGGGGGGGAGTGTTTTGTTACGTTTGTACACTTAGGGCCAGATTACAAGTGGAGCGCTAAATATTGCTTTCATGAAAGTGATATTTGCGCTCCACTGTGTAATACCAGCACACGCTAATGTGCGCTGGTATTACAAGTTGAGCGCAGTTCACATGCGACCTCATGTTCATATTGCTGGTAAGCATTGCGCTCATGAGAGCGTGTTTCCATAGGCTACGATAGGAGCCTTGTTCTGATGCCGTCAGACATGGCATGAGAACTAGCGCAGTAAAGGGGGTAAGTAGCGCAGTAACAACAGCAAATGTAAATGAATATGATTATAATAACACATATTAACACATATAATAATTATGACACATTATAATAACACATATTAACATATATATATGTGTGTGTGTGTATATTAGCATATACATATATATTTACTGGGAACACACAGTTCCCTTAGACCACAATGTAAAGGCACTTTTCAGTGCCGTTTTTTTTCCTAACACCCCCCACCCACCCACCAACTTTAGCCCCAAAAAACTGCCTAGTGCAGTAATTTTATTAAAAAATAAAGATGCTGCTATCTTTATTTTTTAATAAAATACACTACCTTGCATTTTGGGGGCATTTTGGGCACATTTATCAAATTAACCAGAGATCTTATCTCTGGTTAATTCTATAAGCACTAATTGCTATCGCAAACTCGCAGTTGCAATAGCCAGCCATTTGTATTTGCTCATTAATTATTAATTAAATTTACCCTTTTGCAGGCGCACAATAATTTAGCGCCCCACATATAATCTTGCCCTTCTTCTTTGTAATATTACATTAAAATATATAGATCTGATCCGAATTTTATACTAACACACTTGGGAGATACTAAATCAAGGATATCAGAATATTCATTTATCATTTTAATAAAGTATTTGGAAGTTTAAAAAAAATGTTAATTATAAAATTATGCAAAATGACATGAAATTGTTAAGTGCACACGGGTCATGAATTAATATAAGTTTAAGTATAAACACCTGCATTCAAACACATTAGTCAGCCAATATTAATATTTAATCAGTCACCCATCATACTGTGTGCACTGTGGTTACATATCCTTTGTACTCTGTGAAAACCTCTGAGAAAACCTATTTCTAAACGCTGTTAAGTATCTAAAAAGTCCACAGCACCAAAGATAATCTTTAGAAAATCATACCTTTATTGTCATATCAAATGACAAATGCGACATTTCGGCCCCACTGGCCTTCATCATGCATGATTAAGGGCCGAAACGTCGCATTTGTCATCTGATATGAAAATAAAGGTATGATTTTCTGAAGATTATCTTTGGTGCTGTGGACTTTTTGGATACTTTACTGGTTTGGAGGTAACAGTAACCCCTTACCACGTGCAGCACTAGGGAAAGTGGAGAGAGTTAATACTACAGGGTGCTGTGCTCATTTACTGGGTTTATTTCTAAATCCTGTGAGCTGGACAATAAAAGTGCCAAAAAAGGAAATATTCTAATATGTTTATTATTACACTGCTGCCCCTTTACATTGGTTAAACACATAGTTAAAGTCAACTCTAGTGCAGTAATGTACTATTGGGAGCAAACTGGTGTTTGGTGGATACACACATATGCCTCATGGTATTGGCTCACTAGATGTTCTCAGCTAGCTCCCAGTCGTGCATCTATACTGCATTAAAGGGACATTTCACCCAAACATGTTCTAGCTTTTAAATTGTTCCCAATTATCCATTTTACCTCTCAGTGGGGTGCAGGATAGTTAAGTAATTAAATGATAATTGTTGATTGTTTTCTCTAAGTATTGAGCTTTGGTTTACAGACAAATATAAGATAAGGAAGCCTGTGTGTGTACACAAAATGATAATATGAGATATGATATTACCTGAAGCTCAACCCATTGAAATAGACTGTGGTTTAAAAGCACAAAACAAGCTAATGCATATACACAAATAAACCTGAAAAGGCAATTTCTCATAAATGTTTTACTCGGCAGCTGGTATAACAAGTCATTGAAAATACATTAATAAAAAAATAGTTTTACGGTGCACTGTCCCTTTAAGCTACTTCATTCGTGCACAACTGTAAGTTCTCACTTTTTTTTCTTTATTAACTCATATGGTGGAATAGTTTATCCCACGCGCAATATTGTAAGTTCTGCTTTTTGCGCTCGTCGGGTTAGCTCTGGAGCGATAACATTTTACTTTCAACTCGTAATACCAGCGCAAGCCCGACAAGCACAAAAAAGGCTTAGTGCTAGCGCAGTTAGCGCTCTAGCGAAAGCGCTAATCTAGCCTCTAGTAAGTATTTGTATTATTACTTTAATTAACAGTATTTATTTATAAAGCACCAGCATATTACTCAGATATATGACAGAGTAGTTGTGAAAATAGCAATAGGTGATTGTCTTTCCATGAATATCAATGTCAGGAGCAAGTTAGGTTGGAGAAGGAAAACAAAATGATTGTTTGCTCACCGGCATTAAGAGGATGATTTTCTAAAGGTCTCTGGGCTTATAAGGGTCTCTAAGAAATCTACTATGGAGCCCCCGTAGTAATGCTCTAAAGACAGTCGGCTAGATTTGGAGTTTTGTCGGTAACGACCCGAAAAACTAACGCCGGCTTTTTTCTGGCCGCACCATAAAAATAACTCTGGTATTGAGAGTCCACATAAAGGCTGCGTTAGGCTCCAAAAAAGGAGCGTAGAGCATTTTTAACGCAGCTTCAACTCTCAATACCAGAGTTGCTTACGCAAGCGGCCAGCCTCAAAAACGTGCTCGTGCACGATTCCCCCATAGAAACAATGGGGCTGTTTGAGCTGAAAAAAAACCTAACACCTGCAAAAAAGCCGCGTTCAGCTCTTAACGCAGCCCCATTGTTTGCTATGCGGTAAACCTTCCTACGTCTGCACCTAACACTCTAACATGTACCCCGAGTCTAAACACCCCTAACCTTACACTTATTAACCCCTAATCTGCCGCCCCCGCTATCGCTGACCCCTGCATTTTATTTTTAACCCCTAATCTGCCGCTCCGTAAACCGCCGCTACTTACATTATCCCTATGTACCCCTAATCTGCTGCCCCTAACACCGCCGACCCCTATATTATATTTATTAACCCCTAATCTGCCCCCCTCAACGTCGCCTCCACCTGCCTACACTTATTAACCCCTAATCTGCCGAGCGGACCTGAGCGCTACTATAATAAAGTTATTAACCCCTAATCCACTTAACTAACCCTATAATAAATAGTATTAACCCCTAATCTGCCCTCCCTAACATCGCTGACACCTAACTTCAATTATTAACCCCTAATCTGCTGACTGGAGCTCACCGCTACTCTAATAAATGTATTAACCCCTAAAGCTAAGTCTAACCCTAATACTAACACCCCCCTAAGTTAAATATAATTTACATCTAACAAAATTAATTAACTCTTATTAAATAAATTATTCCTATTTAAAGCTAAATACTTACCTGTAAAATAAATCCTAATATAGCTACAATATACATTATAATTATATTATAGCTATTTTAGGATTTATATTTATTTTACAGGTAACTTTGTATTTATTTTAACCAGGTACAATAGCTATTAAATAGTTAAGAACTATTTAATAGCTAAAATAGTTAAAATAATTACAAAATTACCTGTAAAATAAATACTAACCTAAGTTACAATTAAAACTAAAACTACACTATCAATAAATTAATTAAATAAACTACCTACAATTACCTACAATTAACCTAACACTACACTATCAATAAATTAATTAAATACAATTCCTACAAATAAATACAATTAAATAAACTAGCTAAAGTGCAACAAATAAAAAAGAACTAAGTTACAAAAAATTAAAAAATATTTACAAACATAAGAAAAATATTACAACAATTTTAAACTAATTACACCTACTCTAAGCCCCCTAATAAAACAACAAAGCCCCCCAAAATAAAAAATGCCCTACCCTATTCTAAATTACTAAAGTTAAAAGCTCTTTTACCTTACCAGCCCTGAACAGGGCCCTTTGCGGGGCATGCCCCAAGAAGTTCAGCTCTTTTGCCTGTAAAAAAAAAAAATACAATACCCCCCCCCAACATTACAACCCACCACCCACATACCCCTAATCTAACCCAAACCCCCCTTAAATAAACCTAACACTAAGCCCCTGAAGATCATCCTACCTTGTCTTCACCTCACCAGGTATCACCGATCCGTCCTGGCTCCAAAATCTTCATCCAACCCAAGCGGGGGTTGGCGATCCATCATCCGGTGGCTGAAGAGGTCCAGAAGAGGCTCCAAAGTCTTCATCCTATCCGGGAAGAAGAGGAGATCCGGACCGGCAACCATCTTGATCCAAGCGGCATCTTCTATCTTAATCCGATGACGACCGGCTCCATCCTGAAGACCTCCACCGCGGACCCATCTTCTTCCGGCGACGTCCAACTGAAGAATGACGGTTCCTTTAAGGGACGTCATCCAAGATGGCGTCCCTCGAATTCCGATTGGCTGATAGGATTCTATCAGCCAATCGGAATTAAGGTAGGAATATTCTGATTGGCTGATGGAATCAGCCAATCAGAATCAAGTTCAATCCGATTGGCTGATCCAATCAGCCAATCAGATTGAGCTCGCATTCTATTGGCTGTTCCGATCAGCCAATAGAATGCGAGCTCAATCAGCCAATCGGAATTCGAGGGACGCCATATTGGATGACGTCCCTTAAAGGAACCGTCATTCTTCAGTTGGACGTCGCCGGAAGAAGATGGGTCCGCGGTGGAGGTCTTCAGGATGGAGCCGGTCGTCATCGGATGAAGATAGAAGATGCCGCTTGGATCAAGATGGTTGCCGGTCCAGATTGCCTCTTCTTCCCGGATAGGATGAAGACTTTGGAGCCTCTTCTGGACCTCTTCAGCCACCGGATGATGGATCGCCAACCCCCGCTTGGGTTGGATGAAGATTTTGGAGCCAGGACGGATCGTGATACCTGGTGAGGTGAAGACAAGGTAGGATGATCTTCAGGGGCTTAGTGTTAGGTTTATTTAAGGGGGGTTTGGGTTAGATTAGGGGTATGTGGGTGGTGGGTTGTAATGTTGGGGGGGGGTATTGTATGTTTTTTTTTACAGGCAAAAGAGCTGAACTTCTTGGGGCATGCCCCGCAAAGGGCCCTGTTCAGGGCTGGTAAGGTAAAAGAGCTTTTAACTTTAGTAATTTAGAATAGGGTAGGGCATTTTTTATTTTGGAGGGCTTTGTTGTTTTATTAGGGGGCTTAGAGTAGGTGTAATTAGTTTAAAATTGTTGTAATATTTTTCTTATGTTTGTAAATATTTTTTAATTTTTTGTAACTTAGTTCTTTTTTATTTGTTGTACTTTAGCTAATTTATTTAATTGTATTTATTTGTAGGAATTGTATTTAATTAATTTATTGATAGTGTAGTGTTAGGTTAATTGTAGGTAATTGTAGGTAGTTTATTTAATTAATTTATTGATAGTGTAGTGTTAGTTTTAATTGTAACTTAGGTTAGTATTTATTTTACAGGTAATTTTGTAATTATTTTAACTATTTTAGCTATTAAATAGTTCTTAACTATTTAATAGCTATTGTACCTGGTTAAAATAAATACAAAGTTACCTGTAAAATAAATATAAAATCCTAAAATAGCTATAATATAATTATAATGTATATTGTAGATATATTAAGATTTATTTTACAGGTAAGTATTTATCTTTAAATAGGAATAATTTATTTAATAAGAGTTAATTAATTTCGTTAGATGTAAATTATATTTAACTTAGGGGGGTGTTAGTGTTAGGGTTAGACTTAGCTTTAGGGGTTAATACATTTATTAGAGTAGCGGTGAGCTCCAGTCGGCAGATTAGGGGTTAATAATTGAAGTTAGGTGTCGGCGATGTTAGGGAGGGCAGATTAGGGGTTAATACTATTTATTATAGGGTTAGTGATGCGGATTAGGGGTTAATAACTTTATTATAGTAGCACTCAGGTCCGCTCGGCAGATTAGGGGTTAATAAGTGTAGGCAGGTGGAGGCGACATTGAGGGGGGCAGATTAGGGGTTAATAAATATAATATAGGGGTCGGCGGTGTTAGGGGGAGCAGATTAGGGGTACATAAGGATAACGTAGGTGGCGGCGCTTTGCGGTCGGCAGATTAGGGGTTAATAAGTGTAGGCAGATGGAGGCGACGTTGAGGGGGGCAGATTAGGGGTTAATAAATATAATACAGGGGTCGGCGGTGTTAGGGGGAGCAGATTAGGGGTACATAAGGATAACGTAGGTGGCGGTCGGCAGATTAGGGGTTAAAAAAATGTATTCGAGTGTCGGCGATGTGGGGGGACCTCGGTTTAGGGGTACATAGGTAGTTTATGGGTGTTAGTGTACTTTAGAGTACAGTAGTTAAGAGCTTTAGAAACCGGCGTTAGCCCAGAAAGCTCTTAACTACTGACTTTTTTCCTGCGGCTGGAGTTTTGTCGTTAGATGTCTAACGCTCACTTCAGAAACGACTCTAAATACCGGAGTTAGAAAGATCCCATTGAAAAGATAGGATACGCAATTGACGTAAGGGGATCTGCGGTATGGAAAAGTCGCGGCTGAAAAGTGAGCGTTAGACCCTATTTTGAGTGACTCCAAATACCGGCGGTAGCCTAAAACCAGCGTTAGGAGCCTCTAACGCTGGTTTTCACGGCTAACGCCAAACTCCAAATCTAAGTCAGTGTTTGCCTGAGGAAAGTATGTCTCGCAAAGTATTCCCTCCATTAAAGGGACAGTAAAGTCAAAATTAAACTTTTATGATTTGTATCCTTTGTTGAAAAGATTACCTAGGTTGGCTTAAGAGCAGAAATGTGCTACTGGGATCTAGCTACTCATTGGTGGCTCTACACATATGCCTCTTGCCCTTGGCTTATCCGATATGTTCAGCTAGCTCCTAGTAGTGCCATGCTGCTCCTTCTACAAAGGATACCAAAAGAATGAAGCAAATGTGATAACAGAAATAAATTAGAAACTTGTTTAAAATTGTATGTTCTATCTGAATCATGAGAGAAATGTGTCGGGTTTCATGTTTGTATGAAGAGGAGATGCATATGGTATAATAAGGCTCACAAAAATGAATCAAATAAAGACATAGTAAAGAATTGTGTTGTTAGACTGCAGTAAAGGAGATTCATACATGACAATAGAGCTCACAAAGAAATTGTCATTTATATATTGTTTGAAACAAATAAAATATTTAATTAAAAAAAATCATTAAAAAAAACCCCATTGTTAAATGGACAGTCTACTCATTGTTTAAAAATATAGATTATATCTTCATTACCCATAACCCAGTTTTGCATAAACCAACACTGTTATATTAAAGGGACAGTCTAATCATCATTCAAGTTAATGATTCAGATAGAGCATACAATTTTAAACAACTTTCCAATTTGCTTTCTTCTATTGATATTCTTTGTTGAAAGCTAAACTTAGATAGGCTCATATGCTAATTTCTAAGCCCTTGAAGGCCGCCCCTTATCATGGTGCATGTTGACAAATTTTCAAAGCTAGACAGTAGTGCTAATTCATATGTGCCATATAGATAACATTGTGCTCACTCCCGTGGAGTTATTATGAGTCAGTACTGATTGGCTAAAATGCAAGTCTGTCAAAAGAGCTGAGATAAAGGGGTGGTCGGCAGAAGCTCAGATACAATGGGGTAGATTTATCATGCAGTGTATGCTGATGTTTCCGCGGGGAGCCTTTAGGCTTGCCGGAAACATAAGTTAAGAAGCAGCGGTCTTAAGACCACTGGACTCGTCCGCCGCTTCTGAGGTGGCGGACTGCAATCATCCTGATCGGATACGATCAGGATGATTGATACCCCTGCTAGCGGCCGACTGGCCGCAAGTGTGCAGGGGGCGGCATTATACAAGCATTTCACTAGAAATGCTTGTGCAATGATAAATGCCGACAGTGTACGCTCATGTCCGCCTGACATTTGATAAATCTACCCCATGGTATAAATGAGCAATCAGCTATATAAAGTACAAAAATAAACATAGAGGAATCATTTTAAATACATTTAAAACTCTATAATCTGTTTTAAAAGTTGTTTGGAACACATTCCAGGAAAACATTGTACACTACAGTGCCCTTTAATTTTTAAAATATACCCCTACTTCCTGCTATATTCAATGTTCCCTTTCCAGTGAACTCCATTACTTTCTAGGGGGGGGGGGGGTCAGAAATCCCTGTGAGTTTCAGCAAGGTGTTTGTTAGATAATCAGGATCTAAGTAAGATATCAGAGAACAAAATTAATGCCACTGGCACTCATCAAAATAGGAACTTCAGCACCATGGACAGCAATCCTCTGAAATGCACAACTTATCAAATGCTGTTTAATTTGCAATATATGCTTTATCAGTTCTGTTTTATTTATTGATTTAATTGTAATAACAAATATATTCTAATCATCCAAGCAATGCACCTAGACAGTGATTATACATCACAGCAAATCTAACAAAATTAAAGATAATGAGATTTTTTTTGAGAATGTCACAGTATTATAGAGAAGTGTTTAGCTTTGATGGTCTCAAACACTCCCAGTGGACTAATGATTTCATGCAAGGCTTAGGTTCTTGCCAGAGGATTACACTATCGTTAGATTTTAAAGACAAAAACATAACATACATTTTTTTCAGTGTTTTTCTAATATGCTTTTTAATACTGTTTCTCTGCTAGGTCAGAATAGTTTCAACTCCTTTTTTATGCTTTTGTGTGTGTGTATTTTCTGCAAATTTGACCCTTGAGTAGCGCACAATATGGTTTCCACGGTAACAGATTTTCATTTTCTCATACTGCTAAACACAGTAGAAAGGAAAAAAGAGGCACAGAGACAAAGAAGAGAAAGTTATACAGAGAAAAGAGTGAAACATGTCATAAATTCAATATAGATTGGTTAGACAAGGGGAATAGTGTGTGCATGGGAGAAAAGGTGGCAGTAATATTAGGGGGATAGTTAAGCAAGAAGAAGGGAGAGGAACAATGACTGAAAAACAGAAAAAGGTATTTATGCATTTAATGAAATATGAGGTGAAGATAATAAAAGGTGTTGGAAGGTCAGTAGTGTGATGTGTGGGCAAGAGTCACAATGTCAACAGAAAGGGGAAGATGCAGGAGGAAGGGGAAGGAGTGCAGTAAATTAAGATGAGGAGAATGGTACAGGAAGGTCGGGATAGGGGAAGTGTGCAGAAAGGTCAGTATATGCAGAATGGTCAGGATAGGGGAAGTGTGCAGAAAGGTCAGTATATGCAGAATGGTCAGGATAGGGGAAGGGTGCAGAAAGGTCAGTATATGCAGAATGGTCAGGATAGGGGAAGGGTGCAGAAAGGTCAGTATATGCAGAATGGTCAGGATAGGGGAAGGGTGCAGAAAGGTCAGTATATGCAGAATGGTCAGGATAGGGGAAGGGTGCAGAAAGGTCAGTATATGCAGAATGGTCAGGATAGGGGAAGGGTGCAGAAAGGTCAGGATAGGGGAATGGTGCAGAAAGGTCAGTATATGCAGAATGGTCAGGATAGGGGAAGGGTGCAGAAAGGTCAGGATAGGGGAAGGCATCAGGAAGGTCAGAATAGGGGAAGGGATCAGGAAGGTCAGGATAGGGGAAGTGTGCAGGAAGGTCAGGATAGGGGAAGTGTGCAGAAAGGTCAGTATATGCAGAAAGGTCAGGATAGGGGAATGGTGCAGAAAGTTCAGTATATGCAGAAAGGTCAGGATAGGGGAATGGTGCAGAAAGGTCAGTATCTGCAGAATGTTCAGGATAGGGGAAGGGTGCAGAAAGGTCAGTATATGCAGAATGGTCAGGATAGGGGAAGGGTGCAGAAAGGTCAGTATATGCAGAATGGTCAGGATAGGGGAAGTGTGCAGAAAGGTCAGTATATGCAGAATGGTCAGGATAGGGGAAGGGTGCAGAAAGGTCAGTATATGCAGAATGGTCAGGATAGGGGAAGGCTGCAGAAAGGTCAGTATATGCAGAATGGTCAGGATAGGGGAAGGGTGCAGAAAGGTCAGTATATGCAGAATGGTCAGGATAGGGGAAGGGTGCAGAAAGGTCAGGATTGGGGAATGGTGCAGAAAGGTCAGTATATGCAGAATGGTCAGGATAGGGGAAGGGTGCAGAAAGGTCAGGATAGGGGAAGGGATCAGGAAGGTCAGAATAGGGGAAGGGATCAGGAAGGTCAGGATAGGGGAAGTGTGCAGGAAGGTCAGGATAGGGGAAGTGTGCAGAAAGGTCAGTATATGCAGAAAGGTCAGGATAGGGGAATGGTGCAGAAAGGTCAGTATATGCAGAAAGGTCAGGATAGGGGAAGGGTGCAGAAAGGTCAGGATAGGGGAAGGGATCAGGAAGGTCAGAATAGGGGAAGGGATCAGGAAGGTCAGGATAGGGGAAGGGAGCAGGAAGGTCAGGATAGGGGAAGTGTGCAGAAAGGTCAGTATATGCAGGAAGGTCAGGATAGGGGAATGGTGCAGAAAGGTCAATATATGCAGAAAGGTCAGGATAGGGGAAGGGTGCAGAAAGGTCAGGATAGGGGAAGGGATCAGGAAGGTCAGAATAGGACAGGAGGAGGGGGAAGGAGTGCAGTAAATTAAAATGAGGAGAATGGTACAGGAAGGTCAGGATAGGGGAAGTGTGCAGGAAGGTCAGGATAGGGGAAGTGTGCAGAAAGGTCAGTATATGCAGGAAGGTCAGGATAGGGGAATGGTGCAGAAAGGTCAATATATGCAGAAAGGTCAGGATAGGGGAAGTGTGCAGGAAGGTCAGGATAGGGGAAGTGTGCAGAAAGGTCAGTATATGCAGGAAGGTCAGGATAGGGGAATGGTGCAGAAAGGTCAGTATATGCAGAAAGGTCAGGATGGGGGAAGGGTGCAGAAAGGTCAGGATAGGGGAAGGGATCAGGAACGTCAGAATAGGGGAAGGGATCAGGAAGGTCAGGATAGGGGAAGAGAAAGTTATACAGAGAAAAGAGTGAAACATGTCATAAATTCAATATAGATTGGTTAGACAAGGGGAATAGTGTGTGCATGGGAGAAAAGGTGGCAGTAATATTAGGGGGATAGTTAAGCAAGAAGAAGGGAGAGGAACAATGACTGAAAAACAGAAAAAGGTATTTATGCATTTAATGAAATATGAGGTGAAGATAATAAAAGGTGTTGGAAGGTCAGTAGTGTGATGTGTGGGCAAGAGTCACAATGTCAAAAGAAAAGGGGAAGATGCAGGAAGAAGGGGAAGGAGTGCAGTAAATTAAGATGAGGAGAATGGTACAGGAAGGTCGGGATAGGGGAAGTGTGCAGAAAGGTCAGTATATGCAGAATGGTCAGGATAGGGCAAGGGTGCAGAAAGGTCAGTATATGCAGAATGGTCAGGATAGGGGAAGGGTGCAGAAAGGTCAGTATATGCAGAATGGTCAGGATAGGGGAAGGGTGCAGAAAGGTCAGTATATGCAGAATGGTCAGGATAGGGGAAGGCTGCAGAAAGGTCAGTATATGCAGAATGGTCAGGATAGGGGAAGGGTGCAGAAAGGTCAGTATATGCAGAATGGTCAGGATAGGGGAAGGGTGCAGAAAGGTCAGGATTGGGGAATGGTGCAGAAAGGTCAGTATATGCAGAATGGTCAGGATAGGGGAAGGGTGCAGAAAGGTCAGGATAGGGGAAGGGATCAGGAAGGTCAGAAAAGGGGAAGGGATCAGGAAGGTCAGGATAGGGGAAGTGTGCAGGAAGGTCAGGATAGGGGAAGTGTGCAGAAAGGTCAGTATATGCAGAAAGGTCAGGATAGGGGAATGGTGCAGAAAGGTCAGTATATGCAGAAAGGTCAGGATAGGGGAAGGGTGCAGAAAGGTCAGGATAGGGGAAGGGATCAGGAAGGTCAGAATAGGGGAAGGGATCAGGAAGGTCAGGATAGGGGAAGGGAGCAGGAAGGTCAGGATAGGGGAAGTGTGCAGAAAGGTCAGTATATGCAGGAAGGTCAGGATAAGGGAATGGTGCAGAAAGGTCAATATATGCAGAAAGGTCAGGATAGGGGAAGGGTGCAGAAAGGTCAGGATAGGGGAAGGGATCAGGAAGGTCAGAATAGGACAGGAGGAGGGGGAAGGAGTGCAGTAAATTAACATGAGGAGAATGGTACAGGAAGGTCAGGATAGGGGAAGTGTGCAGGAAGGTCAGGATAGGGGAAGTGTGCAGAAAGGTCAGTATATGCAGGAAGGTCAGGATAGGGGAATGGTGCAGAAAGGTCAATATATGCAGAAAGGTCAGGATAGGGGAAGTGTGCAGGAAGGTCAGGATAGGGGAAGTGTGCAGAAAGGTCAGTATATGCAGGAAGGTCAGGATAGGGGAATGGTGCAGAAAGGTCAGTATATGCAGAAAGGTCAGGATAGGGGAAGGGTGCAGAAAGGTCAGGATAGGGGAAGGGATCAGGAACGTCAGAATAGGGGAAGGGATCAGGAAGGTCAGGATAGGGGAAGAGACAGTTATACAGAGAAAAGAGTGAAACATGTCATAAATTCAATATAGATTGGTTAGACAAGGGGAATAGTGTGTGCATGGGAGAAAAGGTGGCAGTAATATTAGGGGGATAGTTAAGCAAGAAGAAGGGAGAGGAACAATGACTGAAAAACAGAAAAAGGTATTTATGCATTTAATGAAATATGAGGTGAAGATAATAAAAGGTGTTGGAAGGTCAGTAGTGTGATGTGTGGGCAAGAGTCACAATGTCAAAAGAAAAGGGGAAGATGCAGGAGGAAGGGGAAGGAGTGCAGTAAATTAAGATGAGGAGAATGGTACAGGAAGGTCGGGATAGGGGAAGTGTGCAGAAAGGTCAGTATATGCAGAATGGTCAGGATAGGGGAAGGGTGCAGAAAGGTCAGTATATGCAGAATGGTCAGGATAGGGGAAGGGTGCAGAAAGGTCAGGATAGGGGAATGGTGCAGAAAGGTCAGTATATGCAGAATGGTCAGGATAGAGGAAGGGTGCAGAAAGGTCAGGATAGGGGAAGGGATCAGGAAGGTCAGAATAGGGGAAGGGATCAGGAAGGTCAGGATAGGGGAAGTGTGCAGGAAGGTCAGAATAGGGGAAGTGTGCAGAAAGGTCAGTATATGCAGAAAGGTCAGGATAGGGGAATGGTGCAGAAAGGTCAGTATATGCAGAAAGGTCAGGATAGGGGAAGGGTGCAGAAAGGTCAGGATAGGGGAATGGTGCAGAAAGGTCAGTATATGCAGAATGGTCAGGATAGGTGAAGGGTGCAGAAAGGTCAGGATAGGGGAAGGGATCAGGAAGGTCAGAATAGGGGAAGGGATCAGGAAGGTCAGGATAGGGGAAGTGTGCAGGAAGGTCAGGATAGGGGAAGTGTGCAGAAAGGTCAGTATATGCAGAAAGGTCAGGATAGGGGAATGGTGCAGAAAGGTCAGTATATGCAGAATGGTCAGGATAGGGGAAGTGTGCAGAAAGGTCAGTATATGCAGAATGGTCAGGATAGGGGAAGTGTGCAGAAAGGTCAGTATATGCAGAATGGTCAGGATAGGGGAAGTGTGCAGAAAGGTCAGTATATGCAGAATGGTCAGGATAGGGGAAGGGTGCAGAAAGGTCAGTATATGCAGAATGGTCAGGATAGGGGAAGAGTGCAGAAAGGTCAGTATATGCAGAATAGTCAGGATAGGGGAAGGGTGCAGAAAGGTCAGTATATGCAGAATGGTCAGGATAGGGGAAGGGTGCAGAAAGGTCAGTATATGCAGAATGGTCAGGATAGGGGAAGGGTGCAGAAAGGTCAGTATATGCAGAATGGTCAGGATAGGGGAAGGGTGCAGAAAGGTCAGTATATGCAGAATGGTCAGGATAGGGGAAGGGTGCAGAAAGGTTAGTATATGCAGAATGGTCAGGATAGGGGAAGGGTGCAGAAAGGTCAGGATAGGGGAATGGTGCAGAAAGGTCAGTATATGCAGAATGGTCAGGATAGGGGAAGGGTGCAGAAAGGTCAGGATAGGGGAAGGGATCAGGAAGGTCAGAATAGGGGAAGGGATCAGGAAGGTCAGGATAGGGGAAGTGTGCAGGAAGGTCAGAATAGGGGAAGTGTGCAGAAAGGTCAGTATATGCAGAAAGGTCAGGATAGGGGAATGGTGCAGAAAGGTCAGTATATGCAGAAAGGTCAGGATAGGGGAAGGGTGCAGAAAGGTCAGGATAGGGGAATAGTGCAGAAAGGTCAGTATATGCAGAATGGTCAGGATAGGTGAAGGGTGCAGAAAGGTCAGGATAGGGGAAGGGATCAGGAAGGTCAGAATAGGGGAAGGGATCAGGAAGGTCAGGATAGGGGAAGTGTGCAGGAAGGTCAGGATAGGGGAAGTGTGCAGAAAGGTCAGTATATGCAGAAAGGTCAGGATAGGGGAATGGTGCAGAAAGGTCAGTATATGCAGAAAGGTCAGGATAGGGGAAGGGTGCAGAAAGGTCAGGATAGGGGAAGGGATCAGGAAGGTCAGAATAGGGGAAGGGATCAGGAAGGTCAGGATAGGGGAAGGGAGCAGGAAGGTCAGGATAGGGGAAGTGTGCAGAAAGGTCAGTATATGCAGGAAGGTCAGGATAGGGGAATGGTGCAGAAAGGTCAATATATGCAGAAAGTTCAGGATAGGGGAAGGGTGCAGAAAGGTCAGGATAGGGGAAGGGATCAGGAAGGTCAGAATAGGACAGGAGGAGGGGGAAGGAGTGCAGTAAATTAAGATGAGGAGAATGGTACAGGAAGGTCAGGATAGGGGAAGTGTGCATGAAGGTCAGGATAGGGGAAGTGTGCAGAAAGGTCAGTATATGCAGGAAGGTCAGGATAGGGGAATGGTGCAGAAAGGTCAGTATATGCAGAAAGGTCAGGATAGGGGAAGGGTGCAGAAAGGTCAGGATAGGGGAAGGAATCAGGAAGGTCAGAATAGGGGAAGGGATCAGGAAGGTCAGGATAGGGGAAGAGAAAGTTATACAGAGAAAAGAGTGAAACATGTCATAAATTCAATATAGATTGGTTAGACAAGGGGAATAGTGTGTGCATGGGAGAAAAGGTGGCAGTAATATTAGGGGGATAGTTAAGCAAGAAGAAGGGAGAGGAACAATGACTGAAAAACAGAAAAAGGTATTTATGCATTTAATGAAATATGAGGTGAAGATAATAAAAGGTGTTGGAAGGTCAGTAGTGTGATGTGTCGGCAAGAGTCACAATGTCAAAAGAAAGGGGAAGATGCAGGAGGAAGGGGAAGGAGTGCAGTAAATTAAGATGAGGAGAATGGTACAGGAAGGTCGGGATAGGGGAAGTGTGCAGAAAGGTCAGTATATGCAGAATGGTCAGGATAGGGGAAGTGTGCAGAAAGGTCAGTATATGCAGAATGGTCAGGATAGGGGAAGGGTGCAGAAAGGTCAGTATATGCAGAATAGTCAGGATAGGGGAAGGGTGCAGAAAGGTCAGTATATGCAGAATGGTCAGGATAGGGGAAGGGTGCAGAAAGGTCAGTATATGCAGAATGGTCAGGATAGGGGAAGGGTGCAGAAAGGTCAGTATATGCAGAATGGTCAGGATAGGGGAAGGGTGCAGAAAGGTCAGTATATGCAGAATGGTCAGGATAGGGGAAGGCTGCAGAAAGGTCAGTATATGCAGAATGGTCAGGATAGGGGAAGGGTGCAGAAAGGTCAGTATATGCAGAATGGTCAGGATAGGGGAAGGGTGCAGAAAGGTCAGGATTGGGGAATGGTGCAGAAAGGTCAGTATATGCAGAATGGTCAGGATAGGGGAAGGGTGCAGAAAGGTCAGGATAGGGGAAGGGATCAGGAAGGTCAGAATAGGGGAAGGGATCAGGAAGGTCAGGATAGGGGAAGTGTGCAGGAAGGTCAGAATAGGGGAAGTGTGCAGAAAGGTCAGTATATGCAGAAAGGTCAGGATAGGGGAATGGTGCAGAAAGGTCAGTATATGCAGAAAGGTCAGGATAGGGGAAGGGTGCAGAAAGGTCAGGATAGGGGAATAGTGCAGAAAGGTCAGTATATGCAGAATGGTCAGGATAGGTGAAGGGTGCAGAAAGGTCAGGATAGGGGAAGGGATCAGGAAGGTCAGAATAGGGGAAGGGATCAGGAAGGTCAGGATAGGGGAAGTGTGCAGGAAGGTCAGGATAGGGGAAGTGTGCAGAAAGGTCAGTATATGCAGAAAGGTCAGGATAGGGGAATGGTGCAGAAAGGTCAGTATATGCAGAAAGGTCAGGATAGGGGAAGGGTGCAGAAAGGTCAGGATAGGGGAAGGGATCAGGAAGGTCAGAATAGGGGAAGGGATCAGGAAGGTCAGGATAGGGGAAGGGAGCAGGAAGGTCAGGATAGGGGAAGTGTGCAGAAAGGTCAGTATATGCAGGAAGGTCAGGATAGGGGAATGGTGCAGAAAGGTCAATATATGCAGAAAGTTCAGGATAGGGGAAGGGTGCAGAAAGGTCAGGATAGGGGAAGGGATCAGGAAGGTCAGAATAGGACAGGAGGAGGGGGAAGGAGTGCAGTAAATTAAGATGAGGAGAATGGTACAGGAAGGTCAGGATAGGGGAAGTGTGCATGAAGGTCAGGATAGGGGAAGTGTGCAGAAAGGTCAGTATATGCAGGAAGGTCAGGATAGGGGAATGGTGCAGAAAGGTCAGTATATGCAGAAAGGTCAGGATAGGGGAAGGGTGCAGAAAGGTCAGGATAGGGGAAGGAATCAGGAAGGTCAGAATAGGGGAAGGGATCAGGAAGGTCAGGATAGGGGAAGAGAAAGTTATACAGAGAAAAGAGTGAAACATGTCATAAATTCAATATAGATTGGTTAGACAAGGGGAATAGTGTGTGCATGGGAGAAAAGGTGGCAGTAATATTAGGGGGATAGTTAAGCAAGAAGAAGGGAGAGGAACAATGACTGAAAAACAGAAAAAGGTATTTATGCATTTAATGAAATATGAGGTGAAGATAATAAAAGGTGTTGGAAGGTCAGTAGTGTGATGTGTCGGCAAGAGTCACAATGTCAAAAGAAAGGGGAAGATGCAGGAGGAAGGGGAAGGAGTGCAGTAAATTAAGATGAGGAGAATGGTACAGGAAGGTCGGGATAGGGGAAGTGTGCAGAAAGGTCAGTATATGCAGAATGGTCAGGATAGGGGAAGTGTGCAGAAAGGTCAGTATATGCAGAATGGTCAGGATAGGGGAAGGGTGCAGAAAGGTCAGTATATGCAGAATAGTCAGGATAGGGGAAGGGTGCAGAAAGGTCAGTATATGCAGAATGGTCAGGATAGGGGAAGGGTGCAGAAAGGTCAGTATATGCAGAATGGTCAGGATAGGGGAAGGCTGCAGAAAGGTCAGTATATGCAGAATGGTCAGGATAGGGGAAGGGTGCAGAAAGGTCAGTATATGCAGAATGGTCAGGATAGGGGAAGGCTGCAGAAAGGTCAGTATATGCAGAATGGTCAGGATAGGGGAAGGGTGCAGAAAGGTCAGTATATGCAGAATGGTCAGGATAGGGGAAGGGTGCAGAAAGGTCAGGATTGGGGAATGGTGCAGAAAGGTCAGTATATGCAGAATGGTCAGGATAGGGGAAGGGTGCAGAAAGGTCAGGATAGGGGAAGGGATCAGGAAGGTCAGAATAGGGGAAGGGATCAGGAAGGTCAGGATAGGGGAAGTGTGCAGGAAGGTCAGGATAGTGGAAATGTGCAGAAAGGTCAGTATATGCAGAAAGGTCAGGATAGGGGAATGGTGCAGAAAGGTCAGTATATGCAGAAACGTCAGGATAGGGGAAGGGTGCAGAAAGGTCAGGATAGGGGAAGGGATCAGGAAGGTCAGGATAGGGGAAGGGAGCAGGAAGGTCAGGATAGGGGAAGTGTGCAGAAAGGTCAGTATATGCAGGAAGGTCAGGATAGGGGAATGGTGCAGAAAGGTCAATATATGCAGAAAGGTCAGGATAGGGGAAGGGTGCAGAAAGGTCAGGATAGGGGAAGGGATCAGGAAGGTCAGAATAGGACAGGAGGAGGGGGAAGGAGTGCAGTAAATTAAGATGAGGAGAATGGTACAGGAAGGTCAGGATAGGGGAAGTGCGCAGGAAGGTCAGGATAGGGGAAGTGTGCAGAAAGGTCAGTATATGCAGGAAGGTCAGGATAGGGGAATGGTGCAGAAAGGTCAATATATGCAGAAAGGTCAGGATAGGGGAAGTGTGCAGGAAGGTCAGGATAGGGGAAGTGTGCAGAAAGGTCAGTATATGCAGGAAGGTCAGGATAGGGGAATGGTGCAGAAAGGTCAGTATATGCAGAAAGGTCAGGATAGGGGAAGGGTGCAGAAAGGTCAGGATAGGGGAAGGGATCAGGAACGTCAGAATAGGGGAAGGGATCAGGAAGGTCAGGATAGGGGAAGAGAAAGTTATACAGAGAAAAGAGTGAAACATGTAATAAATTCAATATAGATTGGTTAGACAAGGGGAATAGTGTGTGCATGGGAGAAAAGGTGGCAGTAATATTAGGGGGATAGTTAAGCAAGAAGAAGGGAGAGGAACAATGACTGAAAAACAGAAAAAGGTATTTATGCATTTAATGAAATATGAGGTGAAGATAATAAGAGGTGTTGGAAGGTCAGTAGTGTGATGTGTGGGCAAGAGTCACAATGTCAAAAGAAAAGGGGAAGATGCAGGAGGAAGGGGAAGGAGTGCAGTAAATTAAGATGAGGAGAATGGTACAGGAAGGTCGGGATAGGGGAAGTGTGCAGAAAGGTCAGTATATGCAGAATGGTCAAGATAGGGGAAGGGTGCAGAAAGGTCAGTATATGCAGAATGGTCAGGATAGGGGAAGGGTGCAGAAAGGTCAGTATATGCAGAATGGTCAGGATAGGGGAAGGGTGCAGAAAGGTCAGTATATGCAGAATGGTCAGGATAGGGGAAGGGTGCAGAAAGGTCAGGATAGGGGAATGGTGCAGAAAGGTCAGTATATGCAGAATGGTCAGGATAGGGGAAGGGTGCAGAAAGGTCAGTATATGCAGAATGGTCAGGATAGGGGAAGGGTGCAGAAAGGTCAGTATATGCAGAATGGTCAGGATAGGGGAAGGGTGCAGAAAGGTCAGGATAGGGGAATGGTGCAGAGAGGTCAGTATATGCAGAATGGTCAGGATAGGGGAAGGGTGCAGAAAGGTCAGGATTGGGGAAGGGATCAGGAAGGTCAGAATAGGGGAAGGGAACAGGAAGGTCAGGATAGGGGAAGTGTGCAGGAAGGTCAGAATAGGGGAAGTGTGCAGAAAGGTCAGTATATGCAGAAAGGTCAGGATAGGGGAATGGTGCAGAAAGGTCAGTATATGCAGAAAGGTCAGGATAGGGGAAGGGTGCAGAAAGGTCAGGATAGGGGAATGGTGCAGAAAGGTCAGTATATGCAGAATGGTCAGGATAGGTGAAGGGTGCAGAAAGGTCAGGATAGGGGAAGGGATCAGGAAGGTCAGAATAGGGGAAGGGATCAGGAAGGTCAGGATAGGGGAAGTGTGCAGGAAGGTCAGGATAGGGGAAGTGTGCAGAAAGGTCAGTATATGCAGAAAGGTCAGGATAGGGGAATGGTGCAGAAAGGTCAGTATATGCAGAAAGGTCAGGATAGGGGAAGGGTGCAGAAAGGTCAGGATAGGGGAAGGGATCAGGAAGGTCAGAATAGGGGAAGGGATCAGGAAGGTCAGGATAGGGGAAGGGAGCAGGAAGGTCAGGATAGGGGAAGTGTGCAGAAAGGTCAGTATATGCAGGAAGGTCAGGATAGGGGAATGGTGCAGATAGGTCAATATATGCAGAAAGGTCAGGATAGGGGAAGGGTGCAAAAAGGTCAGGATAGGGGAAGGGATCAGGAAGGTCAGAATAGGACAGGAGGAGGGGGAAGGAGTGCAGTAAATTAAGATGAGGAGAATGGTACAGGAAGGTCAGGATAGGGGAAGTGTGCAGGAAGGTCAGGATAGGGGAAGTGTGCAGAAAGGTCAGTATATGCAGGAAGGTCAGGATAGGGGAATGGTGCAGAAAGGTCAGTATATGCAGAAAGGTCAGGATAGGGGAAGGGTGCAGAAAGGTCAGGATAGGGGAAGGGATCAGGAACGTCAGAATAGGGGAAGGGATCAGGAAGGTCAGGATAGGGGAAGAGAAAGTTATACAGAGAAAAGAGTGAAACATGTCATAAATTTAATATAAATTGGTTAGACAAGGGGAATAGTGTGTGCATGGGAGAAAAGGTGGCAGTAATATTAGGGGGATAGTTAAGCAAGAAGAAGGGAGAGGAACAATGACTGAAAAACAGAAAAAGGTATTTATGCATTTAATGAAATATGAGGTGAAGATAATAAGAGGTGTTGGAAGGTCAGTAGTGTGATGTGTGGGCAAGAGTCACAATGTCAAAAGAAAAGGGGAAGATGCAGGAGGAAGGGGAAGGAGTGCAGTAAATTAAGATGAGGAGAATGGTACAGGAAGGTCGGGATAGGGGAAGTGTGCAGAAAGGTCAGTATATGCAGAATGGTCAAGATAGGGGAAGGGTGCAGAAAGGTCAGTATATGCAGAATGGTCAGGTTAGGGGAAGGGTGCAGAAAGGTCAGTATATGCAGAATGGTCAGGATAGGGGAAGGGTGCAGAAAGGTCAGTATATGCAGAATGGTCAGGATAGGGGAAGGGTGCAGAAAGGTCAGGATAGGGGAATGGTGCAGAAAGGTCAGTATATGCAGAATGGTCAGGATAGGGGAAGGGTGCAGAAAGGTCAGTATATGCAGAATGGTCAGGATAGGGGAAGGGTGCAGAAAGGTCAGTATATGCAGAATGGTCAGGATAGGGGAAGGGTGCAGAAAGGTCAGGATAGGGGAATGGTGCAGAGAGGTCAGTATATGCAGAATGGTCAGGATAGGGGAAGGGTGCAGAAAGGTCAGGATTGGGGAAGGGATCAGGAAGGTCAGAATAGGGGAAGGGAACAGGAAGGTCAGGATAGGGGAAGTGTGCAGGAAGGTCAGAATAGGGGAAGTGTGCAGAAAGGTCAGTATATGCAGAAAGGTCAGGATAGGGGAATGGTGCAGAAAGGTCAGTATATGCAGAAAGGTCAGGATAGGGGAAGGGTGCAGAAAGGTCAGGATAGGGGAATGGTGCAGAAAGGTCAGTATATGCAGAATGGTCAGGATAGGTGAAGGGTGCAGAAAGGTCAGGATAGGGGAAGGGATCAGGAAGGTCAGAATAGGGGAAGGGATCAGGAAGGTCAGGATAGGGGAAGTGTGCAGGAAGGTCAGGATAGGGGAAGTGTGCAGAAAGGTCAGTATATGCAGAAAGGTCAGGATAGGGGAATGGTGCAGAAAGGTCAGTATATGCAGAAAGGTCAGGATAGGGGAAGGGTGCAGAAAGGTCAGGATAGGGGAAGGGATCAGGAAGGTCAGAATAGGGGAAGGGATCAGGAAGGTCAGGATAGGGGAAGGGAGCAGGAAGGTCAGGATAGGGGAAGTGTGCAGAAAGGTCAGTATATGCAGGAAGGTCAGGATAGGGGAATGGTGCAGATAGGTCAATATATGCAGAAAGGTCAGGATAGGGGAAGGGTGCAGAAAGGTCAGGATAGGGGAAGGGATCAGGAAGGTCAGAATAGGACAGGAGGAGGGGGAAGGAGTGCAGTAAATTAAGATGAGGAGAATGGTACAGGAAGGTCAGGATAGGGGAAGTGTGCAGGAAGGTCAGGATAGGGGAAGTGTGCAGAAAGGTCAGTATATGCAGGAAGGTCAGGATAGGGGAATGGTGCAGAAAGGTCAGTATATGCAGAAAGGTCAGGATAGGGGAAGGGTGCAGAAAGGTCAGGATAGGGGAAGGGATCAGGAACGTCAGAATAGGGGAAGGGATCAGGAAGGTCAGGATAGGGGAAGAGAAAGTTATACAGAGAAAAGAGTGAAACATGTCATAAATTTAATATAAATTGGTTAGACAAGGGGAATAGTGTGTGCATGGGAGAAAAGGTGGCAGTAATATTAGGGGGATAGTTAAGCAAGAAGAAGGGAGAGGAACAATGACTGAAAAACAGAAAAAGGTATTTATGCATTTAATGAAATATGAGGTGAAGATAATAAAAGGTGTTGGAAGGTCAGTAGTGTGATGTGTGGGCAAGAGTCACAATGTCAAAAGAAAGGGGAAGATGCAGGAGGAAGGGGAAGGAGTGCAGTAAATTAAGATGAGGAGAATGGTACAGGAAGGTCGGGATAGGGGAAGTGTGCAGAAAGGTCAGTATATGCAGAATGGTCAGGATAGGGGAAGGGTGCAGAAAGGTCAGTATATGCAGAATAGTCAGGATAGGGGAAGGGTGCAGAAAGGTCAGGATAGGGGAATGGTGCAGAAAGGTCAGTATATGCAGAATGGTCAGGATAGGGGAAGGGTGCAGAAAGGTCAGGATAGGGGAAGGGATCAGGAAGGTCAGAATAGGGGAAGGGATCAGGAAGGTCAGGATAGGGGAAGGGTGCAGGAAGGTCAGGATAGGGGAAGTGTGCAGAAAGGTCAGTATATGCAGAAAGGTCAGGATAGGGGAATGGTGCAGAAAGGTCAGTATATGCAGAAAGGTCAGGATAGGGGAAGGGTGCAGAAAGGTCAGGATAGGGGAAGGGATCAGGAAGGTCAGAATAGGGGAAGGGATCAGGAAGGTCAGGATAGGGGAAGGGAGCAGGAAGGTCAGGATAGGGGAAGTGTGCAGAAAGGTCAGTATATGCAGGAAGGTCAGGATAGGGGAATGGTGCAGAAAGGTCAATATATGCAGAAAGGTCAGGATAGGGGAAGGGTGCAGAAAGGTCAGGATAGGGGAAGGGATCAGGAAGGTCAGAATAGGACAGGAGGAGGGGGAAGCAGTGCAGTAAATTAAGATGAGGAGAATAGTACAGGAAGGTCAGGATAGGGGAAGTGTGCAGGAAGGTCAGGATAGGGGAAGTGTGCAGAAAGGTCAGTATATGCAGGAAGGTCAGGATAGGGGAATGGTGCAGAAAGGTCAGTATATGCAGAAAGGTCAGGATAGGGGAAGGGATCAGGAACGTCAGAATAGGGGAAGGGATCAGGAAGGTCAGGATAGGGGAAGGGAGCAGGAAGGTCAGGAGAGGGGTAGGGTGCAGGAAGGTCAGGATAGGGGAAGAATGCAGGAAGGTCAGGATAGGGGAAGAATGCAGGAAGGTCAGGATAGGGGAAGGGTGCAGGAAGGTCAGGATAGGGGAAGAATGCAGGAAGGTCAGGATAGGGGAAGAATGCAGGAAGGTCAGGATAGGGGAAGGGTACAGGAAGGTCAGGATAGGGGAAGTGTGCAGGAAGGTCAGGATAGGGGAAGGGTGAAGGAAGGTCAGGATAGGGGAAGGGATCAGGAAGGTCAGGATAGGGGAAGGGTACAGGAAGGTGAGGATAGGGTAAGGGATCAGGAAAGTCAGGATAGGTGAAGGGTACAGGAAAGTTAGGATAGGGTAAGGGATCAGGAAGGTCAGGATAGGGGAAGGGTGCAGGAAGGTCAGGATAGGGGAAGGGTGCAGGAAGGTCAGGGTAGGGGAAAAATGCAGGAAGTTCAGGATTGGGGAAGGGATCAGGAAGGTCAGGAGAGGGGAAGGGTACAGGAAGGTCAGGATAGGGGAAGTGTGCAGGAAGGTCAGGATAGCAGAAGTGTGCAGGAAGGTCAGTATATGCAGGAAGGTCAGGATAGGGGAATGGTGCATAAAGGTCAGTATATGCAGAAAGGTCAGGATAGGGGAAGGGTGCAGAAAGGTCAGGATAGGGGAAGGGTGCAGAAAGGTCAGGATAGGGGAAGGGATCAGGAAGGTCAGAATAGGGGAAGGGATCAGGAAGGTCAGGATAGGGGAAGGGAGCAGGAAGGTCAGGATAGGGGTAGGGTGCAGGAAGGTCAGGATAGGGGAAGAAAGTAGGAAGGTCAGGATAGGGGAAGAATGCAGGAAAGTCAGGATAGGGTAAGGGTACAGGAAGGTCAGGATAGGGGAAGTGTGCAGGAAGGTCAGGATAGGGGAAGAATGCAGGAAGGTCAGGATAGGGGAAGGGATCAGGAAGGTCAGGATAGGGGAAGGGATCAGGAAGGTCAGGATAGGGTAAGGGATCAGGAATTTCAGGATAGGGGAAGGGTGCAGGAAGGTCAGGATAGGGGAAGAATGCAGGAAGGTCAGGATAGGGGAAGGGATCAGGAAGGTCAGGATAGGGGAAGGGTACAGGAAGGTCAGGATAGGGGAAGTGTGCAGGAAGGTGAGGATAGGGGATGGGTGCAGGAAAGTCAGAAAAGGGGAACTATGCAGGAAGGTGAGGATAGGGGAAGGGTGCAGGAAGGTGAGGATAGGGGAAGGGTGCAGGAAGGTGAGGACAAGGGAAGGGTGCAGGATGGTCAGAATAGGGGAAGGGTGCAGGAAGGTCAGTGTAGGGGAAGGGTGCATGAAGGTCAGGAGAGGGGAAGGGTACAGGAAGGTCAGGAGAGGGGAAGGGTACAGGAAGGTCAGGAGAGGGGAAGTGTGCAGAAATGTCAGGATAGGGGAAGTGTGCAGAAAGGTCAGTATATGCAGGAAGGTCAGGATAGGGGAAGGGTGCAGAAAGGTCAGGATAGGGGAAGGGATCAGGAAGGTCAGAATTGGGGAAGGGATCAGGAAGGTCAGGATAGGGGAAGGGAGCAGGAAGGTCAGGATAGGGGAAGAATGCAGGATGGTCAGGATAGGGGAAGGGTACAGGAAGGTCAGGATAGGGAAGTGTGCAGGAAGGTCAGGATAGGGGAAGAATGCAGGAAGGTCAGGATAGGGGAAGGGATCAGGAAGGTCAGGATAGAGGAAGGGATCAGGAAGGTCAGGATAGGGGAAGAATGCAGGAAGGTCAGGATAAGGGAAGGGTACAGGAAGGTCAGGATAGGGGAAGTGTGCAGGAAGGTCAGGATAGGGGAAGGGTGAAGGAAGGTCAGGATAGGGGAAGAATGCAGGAAGGTCAGGATAGGGGAAGGGATCAGGAAGGTCAGGATAGGGGAAGAGTACAGGAAGGTCAGGATAGGGGAAGGGATCAGGAAGGTCAGGATAGGGGAAGTGTGCAGGAAGGTCAGGATAGGGGAAGAATGCAGGAAGGTCAGGATAGGGGAAGGGTGCAGGAAGGTCAGGGTAGGGGAAGAATGCAGGAATTTCAGGATTGGGGAAGGGATCAGGAAGGTCAGGAGAGGGGAAGGGTACAGGAAGGTCAGGATAGGGGAAGTGTGCAGGAAGGTCAGGATAGCGGAAGTGTGCAGGAAGGTCAGTATATGCAGGAAGGTCAGGATAGGGGAATGGTGCAGAAAGGTCAGTATATGCAGAAAGGTCAGTATAGGGGAAGGGTGCAGAAAGGTCAGGATAGGGGAAGGGATCAGGTAGGTCAGAATAGGGGAAGGGATCAGGAAGGTCAGGATAGGGGAAGGGAGCAGGAAGGTCAGGATAGGGGTAGGGTGCAGGAATGTCAGGATAGGGGAAGAAAGTAGGAAGGTCAGGATAGGGGAAGAATGCAGGAAAGTCAGGATAGGGTAAGGGTACAGGAAGGTCAGGATAGGGGAAGTGTGCAGGAAGGTCAGGATAGGGGAAGAATGCAGGAAGGTCAGGATAGGGGAAGGGATCAGGAAGGTCAGGATAGGGGAAGGCTACAGGAAGGTCAGGATAGGGAAAGTGTGCAGGAAGGTCAGGATAGGGGAAGGGTGCAGGAAGGTCAGAAAAGGGGAACTATGCAGGAAGGTGAGGATAGGAGAAGGGTGCAGGAAGGTGAGGATAGGGGAAGGGTGCAGGAAGGTGAGGACAAGGGAAGGGTGCAGGATGGTCAGAATAGGGGAAGGGTGCAGGAAGTTCAGTGTAGGGGAAGGGTGCATGAAGGTCAGGAGAGGGGAAGGGTACAGGAAGGTCAGGAGAGGGGAAGGGTACAGGAAGGTCAGGAGAGGGGAAGTGTGCAGAAATGTCACTATAGGGGAAGTGTGCAGAAAGGTCAGTATATGCAGGAAGGTCAGGATAGGGGAAGGGTGCAGAAAGGTCAGGATAGGGGAAGGGATCAGGAAGGTCAGAATTGGGGAAGGGATCAGGAAGGTCAGGATAGGGGAAGGGAGCAGGAAGGACAGGATAGGGGAAGAATGCAGGATGGTCAGGATAGGGGAAGGGAACAGGAAGGTCAGGATAGGGGAAGTGTGCAGGAAGGTCAGGATAGGGGAAGAATGCAGGAAGGTCAGGATAGGGGAAGGGATCAGGAAGGTCAGGATAGAGGAAGGGATCAGGAAGGTCAGGATAGGGGAAAAATGCAGGAAGGTCAGGATAGGGGAAGGGTACAGGAAGGTCAGGATAGGGGAAGTGTGCAGGAAGGTCAGGATAGGGGAAGGGTGAAGGAAGGTCAGGATAGGGGAAGAATGCAGGAAGGTCAGGATAGGGGAAGGGATAAGGAAGGTCAGGATAGGGGAAGAGTACAGGAAGGTCAGGATAGGGGAAGGGATCAGGAAGGTCAGGATAGGGGAAGTGTGCAGGAAGGTCAGGATAGGGGAAGTATTTAGGAAGGTCAGGATAGGGTAAGGGATCAGGAAGGTCAGGATAGGGGAAGGGTACAGGAAGGTCATGATAGGGTAAGGGATCAGGAAGGTCAGGATAGGGGAAGGGTGCAGGAAGGTCAAGATAGGGGTAGGGTGCAGGAAGGTCAGAATAGGGGAAGAATGCAGGAAGGTCAGGATAGGGGAAGGGATCAGGAAGGTCAGGATAGGGGAAGAGTACAGGAAGGTCAGGATAGGCGAAGGGATCAGGAAGGTCAGGATAGGGGAAGTGTGCAGGAAGGTCAGGATAGGGGAAGAATGCAGGAAGGTCAGGATAGGGGAAGGAATCAGGAAGGTCAGGATAGGGGAAGGGTGCAGGAAGGTCAGGATAGGGGAAGGGTGCAGGAAGGTCAGGATAGGGGAAGGGTGCAGGAAGGTCAGGATAGGGGAAGGGTGCAGAAAGGTCAGGAAAGGGGAAGGGTGCAGGAAGGTCAGGATATGGGAAGGGTGCAGGAAGGTCAGAAAAGGGGAACTATGCAGGAAGGTGAGGATAGGGGAAGGGTGCAGGAAGGTGAGGATAGGGGAAGGGTGCAGGAAGGCGAGGACAGGGGAAGTGTGCAGGAAGGTCAGGATAGGGGAAGGGTGCAGGAAGGTCAGGATAGGGGAAGGGATCAGGAAGGTCAGGATAGGGGAAGGGATCAGGAAGGTCAGGATAGGGGAAGGGAGCAGGAAGATCAGGATAGGGGAAGGGTGCAAGAAGGTCAGGATAGGGGAAGGGTTCAGGAAGGTCAGGATAGAGGAAGGGTGCAGAAAGGTCAGGAAAAGGGAAGGGTGCAGGAAGGTCAGGATATGGGAAGGGTGCAGGAAGGTCAGAAAAGAGGAACTATGCTGGAAGGTGAGGATAAGGGAAGGGTGCAGGAAGGTGAGGATAGGGGAAGGGTGCAGGAAGGTGAGGACAAGGGAAGGGTGCAGGAAGGTCAGGATAGGGGAAGGGTGCAGGAAGGTCAGAAGAGGGGAAGGGTGCAGGAAGGTCAGGAGAGGCGAAGGGTACAGGAAGATCAGGATAAGGAAAGGGTGCAGGAAGGTCAGGAGAGGTGAAGGGTGCAGGAAGGTCAGGAGAGGTGAAGGGTGCAGAAAGATCAGGAGAGGGGAAGGGTGCAGGAAGGTCAGGAGAGGGGAAGGGTGCCGAAAGGTCAGGAGACGGGAAGGTTACAGGAAGGTCAGGAGAGGGGAAGGGTGCAGGAAGGTCAGGAGAGGGGAAGGGTGCAGGAAGGTCAGGAGAGGGGAAGGGAGCAGGAAGGTCAGGATAGGGGAAGGGATCAAGAAGGTCATGATAGGGGAAGGGTACAGGAAGGCCAGGATAGGGGAACGGTGCAGGAAGGTCAGGGGAGGTTTTTGCAGCAGAAAGGTCAGGAGAGGAGAAAGGTGCAGGAAGGTCAAGGTTAAGGAAGAGTCTAGAAAGGTTAGAATAGCGGAAGGGTGCACCGAGGTTACAAATGAGGAAAATTGTAGGAAGATCAGGACAGGAAAAGGGAGCAGGAAAGTCAGGAGAGGGGAAGCATGTAGGAAAGTCAGGAAAGGGAAAAGATATAGGAAAGTCAGGAGAAGGTAATGGTACAAGAAGGTCAGGAGTTAGGAAGAGTGTACGATAGTCAGTAGAGGGAGCAGCAAGGTCAGGATTGAAAAAGACACAAGATAAAAAGGGGCGCCACATAGCGTAATCTTGTAAAGTTCAAATATGTTAAATTCAGAGAAAAGGACTCACATTTTATGATTGAACCAAAAACACTTTATTGCAATCATAAACAATTGTCTTGCCTGCCTTTATAGTAGAGATGTGAAGGTGAGGTTCAGTTAAAGGAATGTTAAATTCAACATTTAATCTCCCCTTAAAATGTTTAATTAGGGAAAATAATACAACAATGCAATATAGAAGCATTATGCAGTTGGAAAACTTTAGCTGAAACACGTCAAAGTGCACAGGGTGTTGTGACTGTTCTATTTTAATCAGTTTAACAAAAGCTACATTTTATAAGCGGTAAACATTTATTTAGAAAGTTAAAGGGACATTATACTGTAAAGTTGTTTTCCTATTAATGTATAACATATATTGGAAATTGCTAATTTAGTTTTATTTTCATATTTGAATAAGCTGTTTTTTTTCACTGATAACACAATCCATTTTAATGAGCTGAGCTTGCAGAATGAGTCATATCTTTCACTATACACAAAACAAAACATTTTTTATCTGTCACTTCCATACCCTCTGGCTGCTGCTGATTCTTGTTTGCAAAGAAAATGTTACAGTACAGCGTCCCTTTAATACCTTTGAATAGTGTCCTTGGCAGGAATTTCTCCATTACATTGAATTATGGTGATATTTACATGGTTGTGCCACATTCTATACAGTTATTGGTTACATCAGATCATGTGTTTATTTGCATCTGTCCCTAACCAGCTACAGCTAAGAAGACCATCAAAATGGATTCCACCAAGAGGTATGCATTTGAGCTGCTCTTGATTTGCAAAATCTTGTAAATTGTTCTAACAAAAAGAAAATACTAGATTATTTTAATATGTTAATATGTATTTTAATATGTAACTTTTGCAGGTTATTGCTTTGGCACTGTGTTAATATACCTGAGGCTTCAAACTGACTACTAACTCCCTGATTATACAGCTTAGTTTTACCAGAAAAAGGGGGGGAGGGGGTTGTAAGTGCAGAATAGCTATTTCTATGAAATTAACTTTAAAAATGCTACTTTAATAAATTATCATTAAAAAGAATGGAAGAAACATTCCATACTGGAGAGGTGAACCCCCCCCCCCCCCCCAGTATTTGTGGCTGATGTATACCTTGGAATCAGTTGGGGGCACTACCTATGGACAGCCTCTACCAGAAAAAAAAATAGTACAGAAAAATAAATATTAATTTACCAAAACCAAACAAATGTGCAGGGCATTTCAAGCTTGTTATATCAAAACATTGCTAGGAAAACCATGCATATTTTAAGTTATTGAGCGATCAATCAAAATCAGTCTGTGCACATTGTTCATGTTCCTATTGGATACTGATACTACCACTCTAAAGCAGATCTGATTGAGGACTGCTTAAATTCACTTGTTACCAGGTCACATATTTTTTGCTTACCAATCAGTTGTGGAGCTACATTTCTAAGTAAAATTAAGAATTTCTTATACCAAATTTAAGGCAATTTTTTGAGCAACCAATTAGAGTCAGGCTGTGAATGTCGTTTGCTTTACTATTGGATACCAATAATTACGCTCTAAAGAAGACCTTACTTGAGCACTGCTTAACTTCACCCGTTACCAGGTCACATGGTTTGTACTCTTTAGTACGATGCAGAGCTACATTTATAAGTAAAATCTAGTGTGTGTGGGGGGGGGGGGTTATACTCAATAAAAGGCAACATTTACTTTATTGAAGGGATTTTATATTCATAAACAAGTACTGTTTTTACTTTGTTCTTAAATAAACCAGTTCTTAAACAGATTCAATTACATTTTAAATTATCAAATATCATTTGATCCAGTCATGATCACATGACCCGGCCATGTATTCAGTTGCTAAAAGCTCTCCAACTACCTAATTGAGGTCTATTCAAACACCTTGTACTTGAAAGTTGACACTCCCCACATGATTTTCCTTATCCAATCAAAATGGTGCCTACATATTCCAATATTAAAGCATCCAAAGAAAGTAGAATACATATTTTATTGAATTCAACCAAATATATTACACATATTACACAGAATATTTGCACTCCTTACATCAAATAAATACCCCAAATGTTATATTTTCATTAATTCCATGTGGTTTTACATTGTTCTTCAGAAAAATCCATCTTGATTCCCTTTTTGAGTAGTGCCTGTTCAGTATCTCCTCTTCTTCATTCCACTCTAGTCCCCAATATGTTAATGCCCTCACATTGGAGTTGTGGCATTCCAAAAAATGTCTAGAAACCAAGGTTATTTTTTTTATCCTTTGCTATGTGTTTCCTTGGATTTCGATTGTTACTTAGATGCTCTGGGATCCTCACCCCGAGTGGGCAAATTGACATACCCACATAATTAATATCACATTCACACTTGAGACACTAAATTACAGTTTATGTAATTATTTTATGTGATTGTGTGTTTCCTGCCAAACCTGCCACGTTAGACATTTTCTTAACCATATGAAGACTTCTCATGAACCACAGGATACTGACCTTCTGAAAAGAGGTTTCCTTTTTTTCATGCAGTCAAAATGACTAGATACTAAATTGTCTCTAAGGAGGAAGACACACCAGTTGAGCAAGGCATAGAGCAGGCAAAAACTAAGTGGAGGAATAAATGAAAGGGTGGCTAAATAAATAGCTAGTTCAACTAAACCTACTCCCGCTAAACAGCTAAACAGGAGCCGTAAACTCAGTGCCGCAAAAATATAACCCACACAGGATAGGGAGGGCAGTAAAAACAGGAAGTTTCTCTGCAGAACCTCATAACAGGTTAATAAACCCACCCCCACACATGCAACAAACTTGCAACAACTCATATAGCCCAGTTCACTCTTTACTTTAAGGAGAGCTCCAGACCTACTATTGGCCTTCCACTGTCATTTCCATTCTTTTTACTAGGTTTACATACATCTTAGTTAAATTTTACAAGTGGACAGAAATGCTCTCATGTGTTCTTGTAACCTTACCGAATAAGGGTAAAATAAGAACATGTTCTTAAGGGGAAATAAGAACATGGCCACCAGGGGGAGGCAAAGACAACCCAGCCAAAGGCTTAAATACTCCTCCCACTCCCCTCATCCCCCAGTCATTCTCTGCCTTTCCGAGGAGGTTGGCAGAGAAGTGTCAGAATTTATTTTGTCTCTTATGGAGGGTAGTACTCTTCGACATGAGACAGGAGTTTTAAGTAGTCCTGTCAGTCTCTCAGTGATGACTTTGATGAAAGTTAGAGTCCGAAGATGCAGGGAGAGTCTTTCTGCAAAACCATTCCGACTCATGTTAACAGCTCCTCAAGCAATCAGTATCGAACTTCGCTCTGCTGCCTGCTTTCTTCTCTCAAGTCCATGGCAGAGGCGATGCTTCTATCCGTCACACTTGAAGGGCAGTTTTCCTGTCCCACAATGTAGATTACGGTAAGATCGTTTCATTTTACTTTCTTCATGAATGTACTGGAATTCAGATGTTTTCCTGAGAGGCTACCTTGCGGGTCTAACTTAACATAAGGGTCTCAGTGAGTCTCCTTTAGTATCTTGGAATCAAGGGTTAATATCTCATGAGGGGGGTTATTGAACAGGTTTTTTTTTAATAATTTTTGTTATGTGATTCAACCTGCTTATGTGTGGTGTTAATTGGGCTCATGGTTTAGAACATTAAGGCCTCTGGAAGTGACGCAACCTTATGGTTGGGTGCGCTTTTTTGGACTGTACGGTTCACCTTGTGGCCAGGCGTGATTACGTTCCGTCTTCCATTTCCGCATTCCTGACCTTGTAGTGAAGGAGAAATTCTAGTCCGCAGAGGTCTGGTTTATAGGAGGTGGTGAGTGCCCCAGCCATTGTGGGTGTCAGGTGTCGTTTAGTTTGACTTATTTAGTCCATGTTTGCATATCCTCTATCCAGTTATGGAGGATTCTGATGCTGAGACTGTTCAAATTTCAGATTCAATTATGGAGGATACTGATACTGAGACTGTTTTAACCATTTATGTTCTGTATGCCATATGAGAGCGCCTTGTTCCTTGGGCTCGGGGAATCAAGGGACAGCTGAGCCATCCGGCTCTGGGGGTCCCGTCCACGAAAGGTGAGTTCCCTACCGCTCCATACTTCTACACATGCGAGTAACACAGTTTATGATTATTCCTCCATATAGGGTGGCGTGTTCCCCCCCGGAGGTTGCAGCACATTTTCGCTTCCACGTATTTTTGGTGATTATTCGTCTGCAGAGTCCAGACGTTTATTTGCAATTGTGCTTGTGCCCTATTGTCCCGGGTCTCCCGCCTTGGGGAGGGCCTCTACAGTTCCCTGCGGGTGTAACTGTCCCTGAGTGTTGTGCCTTTCGTTACAGAATTGCACGCCTTCGCGTATTATTCAGACATGTTTTCAGTTATTAAATGACACTATCCTTATCGGATATGGGAATTTTCAGTCTGCTAATTTGAATGGTGCACCTCATTAGACATGTGGGGATGATGTAATCTCCTAATTGTTATTTTATTGAGATCTTTCCCAGTTTATGGAAGATCAGGGCTCCGTTTGGCTGGTCCTGCGGGTAGGCCTGTTTCTTCTTGAGCGTTAACATCCGGGATGCCTTATATTTATTTTTTTTCTGATAGGATGTTTTTTATTTTGTTTGTTTTCTTCGGGAACCTTCTGGGATTGATACTCTTTGTTACTTCTTCGGAAGTTGTTTTGGACATGTTAGTCCTATGTTAAAAATGTCTGTTTTCTGTCTGTTTTCCTTTTTTCCCCTCTGAGGGAGGATTTATGCAGCTTGCCGGTTAGGACCCTGAGTGCAGGCTGGTCCTGTTGGGTTCGTTCTGTCTTGTGGCTGTTAAGACATGTGGCGCTGGTCCGATCAAGGCGCTGAGTGCTCAGGTTATCATTTGTTTTACATGTTTCAACTAAGCATTCAAGAGGACCTGTGGGTCCGTGAGGCGGGAATGATTGTTTCAGTCCTTATAGCCTTCAATCATGGATGACTGGGTCAGTGGAGTTTCTGCTGCGTCACTCTCTCTTATATCTGGTATTATCGGACCCTAGCATTTCCTCCCCCACGCAGTGGAGGGTTAGAGGGCTTAGCGCCCTCTTACCGCTGTTTAAGCAGTTTGGCCATCTTTTTTGAGGCTTTGGATTTGTCCTTTTTGGCCTTGGTCCATCAACAGCTAGTAGTGTGAATAGCTGACTAGCATGCAGAAGGTTTGCAGTTTGATACCAGCTGCAGCCCTTTGCACCTTTGAATGTGTGATCGCAAGCTGTTTAATGTAACCAGCCACAGCTATTGCACATTGACCGTGTACTGTCTAGCTGAGTTATAAGACCTTTTTGGTCTTCTTCCGTTGTTTCTGGGGGAGTTAGGTCTTCTTTTAGGGACCTCGGTTCCCTCCGGGAGATGGTTAATCCCTGTGGGGACATTGGGCTTAGCTCGGGGTTCCCCGGAGCTGGGAAGGCTTTGTGCATTTTCTCCCTGTATTCCTCTGTTTGTATGGAGCTGATGTGGAGACTAGCCCTGCTTGAGGGGTTTTGACCTCGAGGTATCCCTTGCTTTGTTGTCCTGATGCTGTTTGAGAAGTCTAGGGGCTCTGGGGTCATAATACAACTTCTATCGCCTTGCTCCTTGGAGCGTAGGACTTTAGCAAGGGGTGGTTCCTTCCTTCCTTTGGTCGGGACATACGAGTTCTTCTCGTTATCCGGATTTATCTGGATATTGCATTCATATCCCTTGTGTCAGACAGGGTATTCAGTTCTCGGGTATTGTTTGATTGAACATTTGGATGCCCGGACCAGTTTTCTCCCTGATGCTTCCGGTTGTTGAGGCTTCGCTCAGCGTTTTCCCTTGTGGACCCAGTTATGGGTTGTTACTGGAATCTTAGGCCTAAGGGCTGGTTTGGGGTTCCCCAGTACTGGAAACTTGAGCTATGTCCTTTACTCAATCTACCTGACCTGGTCATGGTTGGACAGGTTTTTCTGAGTGTCTGTTATTTATTAGGCTTGATGTGCCTTAGGGTTGGATTCCCTAGGTCAGCTTGCTAGGGTAACCCTTGGATTCACTGCTCTGTAGGCGAATGGGTTTGCATTGTCTCTGCTGCATCCATTACACAGGGGATGTGTGTTTGCAAGCTACTTTTAGGGGGGTCCTTTCCAAGGACATCTGTGTTGGGGATTGATCTCTAAAGTGACATCTAGATAATTGATGTTCTTTTTCTGCCATGTAAAGGTGAACTTTAACCCAAATTTGTTGTCATTTAGGTAATCTACCAATTCCTGTTCTTGTGAGAGGCCAGAGGACCAAATGATCAACAGATCATCGATAAATCTCATATATTTAATGAGATATCGAGAGAACCTGTTTCCATCTCCATAGATGTGGAACCGCTCCCACCACCCCATAAGGAGGTTAGCGTAGGAGGGGGCAAATTTTGCCCCCATTGCGGTTCCATGTCTCTGGAGATAGTATACATCAGAAAACTTCAAAAAGTTATGCTGTAACAGGAACTCAATATCCCTGGTCACAAATTCCTTATGTTCTTGAGTAAGACTGGTATATTTGTCCAAAAAGAACGTCACAGCTTGGACCCCATATGTATGTGTTATTGTGGAATACAGGGATACAACATCTATCGTGATCCAACTGTATTCAGATTCCCAATCTATTTTTTCCAATTTGGACAAAGTATGAGCAGTGTCTCGTAGATAACCAGGTAAGCATTGTACCAGAGGCTGGAGGAATTGGTCCACCCATTTGGAGAGTGGCTCTAATAGAGAGCCAATGCCAGCCACTATTGGCCTGCCCTGAACACAAGTGAGGCTTTTGTGGACCTTTGGAAAATGGTGTAAGATGGGCATCACAGGGCTATCAACCATGAGACAATCAAAAGTTTGTTTATCTATGATGTCCATCTCCAGACCATCATCCAAAAGGTCCCTCAATATTTCCTTAAAGTGTAAAGTCAGTTCTTGTGGAAATGATGTATATGCATCTGGATCTCCCAATTGTCTCAGGGCCTCATTAGTGTAAGTGTCTCTATCTAACACTACTATGCTCTGCCCTTGTCTGATTGTCTAATGACAATTTGTTTGTTGTGTTGAAGATGAGTAATAGCTTCTCTTTCTCTCCTTGTCAGGTTAGAGGCATGTCCTGCTTCTGATTTAGAAGTGTGATATCTTCCACAACTCTTTTGTGGAATACTTCTAAACTTTTGCTTCTTGTTTGTAAGGGATAGAAGTTAGACGTGGACTTCAATTTGTGTGACATATTTCTATTGGTCCTTCAGGTAGCAGGCCATCAAGCAGATTGTCAAGCCCTCGAGAGGGGGGGGGGGGGGCAAGTTCCAGATACTCTCCAGACAGGAGATTTATTGGATACATAAGCTTGGTTGCCTGCTACCTGAGGGATTCAACTCAAAATTCGACTTTATCAATTATTGGCACAGATAAATCTGTGTCTAATACATTGGACTATAGATTTCATCTATCTATATTTATTAGCCCTGATATTCCATTGCTCGCAAGATGAATGTCTGTTCTTTCCTCCCCCGTATTAATATCCTCTGTCTTACTTTTGTTCTCATGTCAACGATAACTTATGATTATTAATTACATCTTACATCACTACTCTCCCTCTTATACCTATAACCGATTTAGTTAGGAGTTCGGCAGATTATCATCTTTATTTATGTCTGCCTGAAATTACATAACAGGAGTCCAAACAAATTTGCTATCATTATATATGTATTGCTGAGTGCCATTAATACGGGACTATATATATGTATATGTTTTCCCTTATCCAAATGGGGTGCGCTTGCTTGGGGTTAGGGAGATATTTATCTCTCAATTTTAAATAAGATAGTTAGCTCCTTGGATAATGGTCATAGCAGTAATAGCGAAGGAATGCGACTATGATACAACTGTGTTACTAGTTTCTTAAGAAGTTAACATATGCCCTTTTGTTCCTACTAGCACCCAAAGTTGTTACTTGCCTTATGTATTAGAACTTTTCTTTTGTAAGGTCTGTTGTAATAATTCAACTGATTCTAGTACTATGTAAGCAAGGTCTGTTGTAATAAGCTATGTAAGGTTTGCTGTAATACGTTTCAACCAATTCTAGCATTATAAAAGCATCATTTGTATCACTAGCTAGTAACAAATGGTTTACTTATGCTTGGTTCACTCTTTCCTTGGTTGTTACAATACATATCGTATGTCTATATAAACAGAAGGGTTAAATAAATAATTATATGCTTATAAACACTGAAGAGTTAAATAATGTGAGCACTTCTAGGTACCTCCCAAAGGAGGAGATTAGTGCCTTTAAATAGAGTACACTTGTTACCTTGTCTTTGACTACGGTCTATTTGGCCGAAACCGGTCAGACGTTCTTTTTATTACTCACATATTTTTGTATGGAGTCTGCCATTTTTTAAGTATCTAATAAAGATTTTTTTGATGTTTTAATTATCGGATCCTACTGGCATTTTTCTGTTCATTTCTTTTTTCATTGAATATAAAATATTTGAAGGTATATGAGACCCTAAATTTTTCTTTCATGAATCAGATAGTGCATGCGATTTAAAAAAAAAAAAAAAAGTTCTAATTTACGTCTATTATCAATTTGTCTTCATTCTCTTGGTATCTTTTGTTGAAAAGTAGTGATGTAAGATTAGGAGCCGGACCATTTCTGGAGCACTATTTGGCAGGAGTTTTGCAATAATGTTGTCCATTTGCAAGAGCACTAGATGGTAGCCCTATTTCCTGCTATTTAGTGCTCCAAATGCCTACCTAGGTATCTCTTTAACACAGAATATCATGGGAACTAAGCAAATTTGATAATAGAAAAAAATTGGAAAATTATTTAAAATAGTCTGCTCTGTCTGAATCACACAATAAATGTTTCATATCCCTTTAAGGCAGGGGTCAGCAACCTTGGGCCCCCAGATGTTTTGGAACTACATTTCCCATGATGCTGAGACACTCATAAGGCTGTCTAAGCATCATGGGAAATGTATTTCCAAAACATCTGGGGGTCCAAGGTTGCTGACCCCTGCTTTAAGGAATTAAAATACCAACCTAATTCTTAAATATTCATATTATTTTATTGAATATGCGCATGTTGGTTTCCATGAGTTTTTTCCCACACCTAAAAGAGGCGTCTATTAACGACAGCATACAGCAAGCCAAAAGTTGTTAATTGACTCAATGTAAACTGTAAGTAGATTTTTTTTTTTTTGGTCTCCTATTGATTTAAATGAAAGCTAAAAGCAATCTCACTGCATACATTGGCGAACCAAAATGAAAATGTAAAAGCTTTATTAACTGCCAAATGTGTGTTTGTTTGTTTTGTTTTTCTTTCAGCGACCTTTTTAACAGCGATAAACCAAGTGATTAAAAACAGCAACGTTGATGCAGCCAACATTAACCCTTTAACAGCAGAGACATTTGCACACCTGTGCTGAGCTGTTTTGGAATTTTTAGGTAGTGCTCACAATATAGCCCTAGTGGCCGAATTATCAAAGGCCGAATGCCCCTGATTCCGCACGAGCTTTATGGCTTGCCAGAAACAGCAGTTAAGAAGCAGCAGTCTTAAGACCGCTGCTCCTTAACTGGTCCGCTTGCTCTGAGCGGCGGACAGCAATCAACCCGATCGAATACTATCGGGTTCATTGACCTACCTTGCTAGTAGCTGATTGGTCATGAATCTGCAGGGGGCGGCATTGCACAAGAACTGCTTGTGCAATGATTAATACCGACAGTGTTTGTATATGTCATGACACATGAGAGCTGTAGAACAAAATGTGTGGTAAAAAAATATTATATATATAAAATAGAATGTTTTTATTAAAATTTAAAAAAACAAGGTTGTAAAAAATATTGTCAAATAATATTGTCTGTCTTTTTTTATAAACTCTTTAGACCACTGGTTTTCGAACCTGTCCTCAGGCCTCCCCAACAGGCCAGGTTTTCAGGATTACCTTGGGTGAGAGCGGTGAAATAACCGTGTTTACTAATCAGCTGATTACACCACGCCCCCGGCCATGCTCGGTCAGGCCCACTTCTGCTCGCACTGCAGAGCAGAGACTTAGGGACTCTCAAAGGCCAGGTGTGTTTGTCCTCGTGCTGTGCTGTCTACTGCGCATGACAGCTTCGGACAAACACACTTGGCCTTTTATTATATAGGATTTAATGGTGAAATAACAGCTTTAATGTGGCATCCTGAATGCCATTGTGATAAACTTAATGTATACTAATTAGAGACTAGTCAAGGTACAGAATCTGTTGTTATTGCCAGAAATTTATTAGGTCAAACCTAGAGTTGAAACCATCCGGTAACCTAGTCTTGAGAGTAAATATCCAATATACCTCTCTCTTACTGAGGTATTTGTCTAGATCACCTCCTCTTAATGTAAGATTCACCTTTTCTACAACTGTCCATTTGAAGGACTCAGTTTTTCGCACGTTTCTCAATAAAATGCTTAGCCAATGGTGACAGTTTTTCCTCTCTTTTCCTACTCATTTCGGTGTCTACCGTAATACTAGATAGGTGCTCCCTGATTCGTGTCCTCACTTCTTTTGATGTTTTGCCTATATATTGAAGATGACATAATTGGCATTCTATGAGATACACTACACCCTTTGAAGGGCAATTGACACAACTCTCTATTTGAAAGGACTCCCCTGTTGTTACCAATGTGAATTTGCTTCCTAGTCTGATGTGTTTACAAGCCTTACAGTCTGTGAAACCGCATTTATGCATCCCTTTTACTTGTAGCCATGATGATTGTTTATTTGGTAGAGGGGAAATGGTGAGGGACACCCTATTCCCTATAGTCCTGCCTCTCCGATATGAGAAACTTATATTTTTTACTGGATTTGTTCCAAAAGTATCATCAGCTGAGAGCATGGGAAGATGTTTTTTAATTATATTGCAAATATCCCTATACTCTGTGGAATACTGAGTGACAAATTGAATATTGTTCCTATCTCTGTACACATGTCTATGTTTGTTCTTATACTTGATAAGATCCTTGGCCCTTTGCGATGGCTTTAAAGGTTTGAACAGGATGACTGCTTTTAGCATGGAGTATTGCATTTTTGGAAATTGGTTTATTGTATAATTCTGTGGTGATAGATGAAGTGTCTGGGTTACCAGCTATTGTCAGGTCTAGATAATCAATCTCCCTCCTATTAACTGCATATGTGAATTGAACTGATGTATCTGATAATACTATATATGTAAGGAATTGTTTAAGTATCCTCCTCATCTCCTTCCCATATAAGAATAAGATCATCTATATAATGTTTATATGGAGATACATGTGACCTGAAGAGATTTCCATCTCCATAGATATATATATCAAATATATACACATTTATTTAAAAGAGGGGCTTCTGGGATTAAAAACAAGGAGTCTCTAGGCCTCTTTGATGATCTGTTAAA